>NC_074667.1:10045736-10085736 GCF_029448725.1 Salvelinus fontinalis
GACTGAGAAAAGAGAGGGAGACTGAGAAAAGAGAGGGAGACTGAGAAAAGAGAGGGAGACTGAGAAAAGGGAGGGAGACTGAGAAAAGAGAGGGAGACTGAGAAAAGAGAGGGAGACTGAGAAAAGGGAGGGAGACTGGGAAAAGAGAGGGAGACTGAGAAAAGAGAGGGAGACTGAGAAAAGGGAGGGAGACTGAGAAAAGAGAGGGAGACTGAGAAAAGAGAGGGAGACTGAGAAAAGAGAGGGAGACTGAGAAAAGAGAGGGAGACTGAGAAAAGAGAGGGAGACTGAGAAAAGAGAGGGAGACTGAGAAAAGAGAGGGAGACTGAGAAAAGAGAGGGAGACTGAGAAAAGAGAGGGAGACTGAGAAAAGGGAGGGAGACTGAGAAAAGAGAGGGAGACTGAGAAAAGAGAGGGAGACTGAGAAAAGAGAGGGAGACTGAGAAAAGAGAGGGAGACTGAGAAAAGAGAGGGAGACTGAGAAAAGAGAGGGAGACTGAGAAAAGGGAGGGAGACTGAGAAAAGAGAGGGAGACTGAGAAAGAGAGGAGGGAGACTGAGAAAAGGGAGGGAGACTGAGAAAAGAGAGGGGGACTGAGAAAAGGGAGGGAGACTGAGAAAAGAGAGGGAGACTGAGAAAAGGGAGGGAGACTGAGAAAAGGGAGGGAGACTGAGAAAAGGGTGGGAGACTGAGAAAAGAGAGGGAGACTGAGAAAAGAGAGGGAGACTGAGAAAAGAGAGGGAGACTGAGAAAAGGGAGGGAGACTGGGAAAAGAGAGGGAGACTGAGAAAAGAGAGGGAGACTGAGAAAAGGGAGGGAGACTGAGAAAAGAGAGGGAGACTGAGAAAGGAGGAGACTGAGAAAGAGGGAGACTGAGAAAAGAGAGGGAGACTGAGAAAAGAGAGAGGAGACTGAGAAAAGAGAGGGAGACTGAGAAAAGAGAGGGAGACAGAGAAAAGAGAGGGAGACTGAGAAAAGAGAGAGAGACTGAGAAAAGAGAGGGAGACTGAGAAAAGAGGGAGACTGAGAAAAAGGGAGGGAGACTGAGAAAAGGGAGGGAGACTGAGAAAAGAGAGGGAGACTGAGAAAAGAGAGGGAGACTGAGAAAAGGGAGGGAGACTGAGAAAAGAGGGAGACTGAGAAAAGAGAGGGAGACTGAGAAAAGTGAGGGAGACTGAGAAAAGAGAGGGAGACTGAGAAAAGAGAGGGAGACTGAGAAAAGAGAGGGAGACTGAGAAAAGAGAGGGAGACTGAGAAAAGGGAGGGAGACTGAGAAAAGAGAGGGAGACTGAGAAAAGAGAGGGAGACTGAGAAAAGGGAGGGAGACTGAGAAAAGAGAGGGAGACTGAGAAAAGAGAGGGAGACTGAGAAAAGGGAGGGAGACTGAGAAAAGGGAGGGAGACTGAGAAAAGAGAGGGAGACTGAGAAAAGAGAGGGAGACTGAGAAAAGAGAGGGAGACTGAGAAAGAGAGACTGAGAAGAGAGACTGAGAAAAGAGAGGGAGACTGAGAAAAGAGAGGGAGACTGAGAAAAGAGAGGGAGACTGAGAAAAGAGAGGGAGACTGAGAAAAGGGAGGGAGACTGAGAAAAGAGAGGGAGACTGAGAAAAGAGAGGGAGACTGAGAAAAGGAGAGGGAGACTGAGAAAAGAGAGGGAGACTGAGAAAAGAGAGGGAGACTGAGAAAAGGGAGGGAGACTGAGAAAAGAGAGGGAGACTGAGAAAAGGGAGGGAGACTGAGAAAAGAGAGGGAGACTGAGAAAAGAGAGGGAGACTGAGAAGAGAGACTGAGAGAGGGAGACTGAGAAAAGGGAGGGAGACTGAGAAAAGAGAGGGAGACTGAGAAAAGAGAGGGAGACTGAGAAAAGAGAGGGAGACTGAGAAAAGGGAGGGAGACTGAGAAAAGAGAGGGAGACTGAGAAAAGGGAGGGAGACTGAGAAAAGAGAGGGAGACTGAGAAAAGAGAGGGAGACTGAGAAAAGGGAGGGAGACTGAGAAAAGAGAGGGAGACTGAGAAAAGAGAGGGAGACTGAGAAAAGAGAGGGAGACTGAGAAAAGAGAGGGAGACTGAGAAAAGAGAGGGAGACTGAGAAAAGAGAGGGAGACTGAGAAAAGAGAGGGAGACTGAGAAAAGAGAGGGAGACTGAGAAAAGGGAGGGAGACTGAGAAAAGAGAGGGAGACTGAGAAAAGAGAGGGAGACTGAGAAAAGGGAGGGAGACTGAGAAAAGAGAGGGAGACTGAGAAAAGAGAGGGAGACTGAGAAAAGGGAGGGAGACTGAGAAAAGAGAGGGAGACTGAGAAAAGGGAGGGAGACTGAGAAAAGAGAGGGAGACTGAGAAAAGAGAGGGAGACTGAGAAAAGGGAGGGAGACTGAGAAAAGAGAGGGAGACTGAGAAAAGAGAGGGAGACTGAGAAAAGAGAGGGAGACTGAGAAAAGAGAGGGAGACTGAGAAAAGAGAGAGAGACTGAGAAAAGGGAGGGAGACTGAGAAAAGAGAGAGAGACTGGGAAAAGGGAGGGAGACTGAGAAAAGAGAGAGAGACTGGGAAAAGAGAGGGAGACTGAGAAAAGGGAGAGAGACTGAGAAAAGAGAGGGAGACTGAGAAAAGAGAGGGAGACTGAGAAAAGGAGGAGACTGAGAAAAGAGAGGGAGACTGAGAAAAGAGAGAGAGACTGAGAAAAGAGAGGAGACTGAGAAAAGAGAGAGAGACTGGGAAAAGAGAGGGATACTGAGAAAAGGGAGAGAGGCTGAGAAAAGAGAGGGAGACTGAGAAAAGAGAGGGAGACTGAGAAAAGGGAGGGAGACTGAGAAAAGAGAGGGAGACTGAGAAAAGAGAGGGAGACTGAGAAAAGAGAGGGAGACTGAGAAAAGAGAGGGAGACTGAGAAAAGGGAGGGAGACTGAGAAAAGAGAGGGAGACTGAGAAAAGAGAGGGAGACTGAGAAAAGGGAGGGAGACTGAGAAAAGAGAGGGAGACTGAGAAAAGAGAGGGAGACTGAGAAAAGAGAGGGAGACTGAGAAAAGGGAGGGAGACTGAGAAAAGGGAGGGAGACTGAGAAAAGAGAGGGAGACTGAGAAAAGAGAGGGAGACTGAGAAAAGAGAGGGAGACTGAGAAAAGGGAGGGAGACTGAGAAAAGAGAGGGAGACTGAGAAAAGAGAGGGAGACTGAGAAAAGAGAGGGAGACTGAGAAAAGGGAGGGAGACTGAGAAAAGAGAGGGAGACTGAGAAAAGGGAGGGAGACTGAGAAAAGAGAGGGAGACTGAGAAAAGGAGGGAGACTGAGAAAAGAGAGGGAGACTGAGAAAAGGGAGGGAGACTGAGAAAAGAGAGGGAGACTGAGAAAAGAGAGGGAGACTGAGAAAAGGGTGGGAGACTGAGAAAAGGGAGGGAGACTGAGAAAAGAGAGGGAGACTGAGAAAAAGGGAGGAGACTGAGAAAAGGGAGGGAGACTGAGAAAAGAGAGAGAGACTGGGAAAAGGGAGGGAGACTGAGAAAAGAGAGAGAGACTGGGAAAAGAGAGGGATACTGAGAAAAGGGAGAGAGGCTGAGAAAAGAGAGGGAGACTGAGAAAAGAGAGGGAGACTGAGAAAAGGGAGGGAGACTGAGAAAAGAGAGAGAGACTGAGAAAAGAGAGGGAGACTGAGAAAAGAGAGAGAGACTGAGAAAAGAGAGGGAGACTGAGAAAAGGGAGGGAGACTGAGAAAAGAGAGGGAGACTGAGAAAAGAGAGGGAGACTGAGAAAAGAGAGGGAGACTGAGAAAAGAGAGGGAGACTGAGAAAAGAGAGGGAGACTGAGAAAAGAGAGGGAGACTGAGAAAAGAGAGGGAGACTGAGAAAAGAGAGGGAGACTGAGAAAAGAGAGGGAGACTGAGAAAAGAGAGGGAGACTGAGAAAAGAGAGGGAGACTGAGAAAAGAGAGGGAGACTGAGAAAAGAGAGGGAGACTGAGAAAAGAGAGGGAGACTGAGAAAAGAGAGGGAGACTGAGAAAAGAGAGGGAGACTGAGAAAGAGAGACTGAGAAGGAGGGAGACTGAGAAAAGAGAGGGAGACTGAGAAAGGGAGGGAGACTGAGAAAAGGGAGGGAGACTGAGAAAAGAGAGGGAGACTGAGAAAAGAGAGGGAGACTGAGAAAAGGGAGGGAGACTGAGAAAAGAGAGGGAGACTGAGAAAAGAGAGGGAGACTGAGAAAAGAGAGGGAGACTGAGAAAAGAGAGGGAGACTGAGAAAAGAGAGGGAGACTGAGAAAAGGGAGGGAGACTGAGAAAAGAGAGGGAGACTGAGAAAAGAGAGGGAGACTGAGAAAAGAGAGGGAGACTGAGAAAAGAGAGGGAGACTGAGAAAAGAGAGGGAGACTGAGAAAAGGGAGGGAGACTGGGAAAAGAGAGGGAGACTGAGAAAAGATAGGGAGACTGAGAAAGGGAGGGAGACTGAGAAAAGAGAGGGAGACTGAGAAAAGAGACGGAGAGACTGAGAAAAGAGAGGGAGACTGAGAAAAGGGAGGGAGACTGAGAAAAGGGAGGGAGACTGAGAAAAGGGCGGGAGACTGAGAAAAGAGAGGGAGACTGAGAGAGACTGAGAGAGGGAGACTGAGAAAAGGAGGGAGACTGAGAAAAGAGAGGGAGACTGAGAAAAGAGAGGGAGACTGAGAAAAGGGAGGGAGACTGAGAAAAGAGAGGGAGACTGAGAAAAGAGAGGGAGACTGAGAAAAGAGAGGGAGACTGAGAAAAGAGAGGGAGACTGAGAAAAGGGAGGGAGACTGAGAAAAGAGAGGGAGACTGAGAAAATAGAGGGAGACTGAGAAAAGAGAGGGAGACTGAGAAAAGAGAGGGAGACTGAGAAAGAGAGACTGAGAGAGACTGAGAAAAGAGAGGGAGACTGAGAAAAGAGAGGGAGACTGAGAAAAGAGAGGGAGACTGAGAAAGAGAGACGGAGAGACTGAGAAAAGAGAGGGAGACTGAGAAAAGAGAGGGAGACTGAGAAAAGAGAGGGAGACTGAGAAAAGAGAGGGAGACTGAGAAAAGGGAGGGAGACTGAGAAAAGAGAGGGAGACTGAGAAAAGATGAGGGAGACTGAGAAAGAGAGAGGGAGACTGAGAAAAGAGAGGGAGACTGAGAAGAGAGACTGAGAGAGAGGAGACTGAGAAAAGAGAGGGAGACTGAGAAGAGAGAGAGAGACTGAGAAAAGAGAGGGAGACTGAGAAAGAGAGAGAGAGACTGAGAAAAGAGAGGGAGACTGAGAAAAAGGGAGGGAGACTGAGAAAAGAGAGGGAGACTGAGAAAAGAGAGAGAGACTGAGAAAAGGGAGGGAGACTGAGAAAAGAGAGAGAGACTGGGAAAAGGGAGGGAGACTGAGAAAAGAGAGAGAGACTGGGAAAAGAGAGGGATACTGAGAAAAGGGAGAGAGGCTGAGAAAAGAGAGGGAGACTGAGAAAAGAGAGAGAGACTGAGAAAGAGGAGACTGAGAGAGACTGAGAGACTGAGAGAGAGAGACTGAGAAAAGAGAGGGAGACTGAGAAAATGGAGAGACTGAGAAAAGAGAGAGAGACTGAGAAAAGAGAGGGAGACTGAGAAAAGGGAGGGAGACTGAGAAAAGACTGAGAGAGACTGAGAAAGAGAGAGGGAGACTGAGAAAAGAGAGGGAGACTGAGAAAAGAGAGGGAGACTGAGAAAAGAGAGGGAGACTGAGAAAAGGGAGGGAGACTGAGAAAAGAGAGGGAGACTGAGAAAAGAGAGGGAGACTGAGAAAGAGAGAGAGAGACTGAGAAAAGAGAGGGAGACTGAGAAAAGAGAGGGAGACTGAGAAAAGAGAGGGAGACTGAGAAAAGGGAGGGAGACTGAGAAAAGAGACGGAGAGACTGAGAAGAGAGACTGAGAGAGAGAGACTGAGAGAGAGGGAGACTGAGAAAGAGAGGGAGACTGAGAAGAGACTGGGAGACTGAGAGAGAGAGAGGAGAGACTGAGAAAAGAGACTGGAGAGACTGAGAAGAGAGACTGAGAGTGAGAGACTGAGAAAGGAGGAGACTGAGAAAAGAGAGGGAGACTGAGAAAAGAGATGGAGACTGAGAAAGAGAGGGAGACTGAGAAAGACGAGAGAGACTGAGAGACTGAGAGAGACTGAGAGAGTGAGAGACTGAGAAAAGAGATGAGAGACTGAGAAAGAGAGACTGAGAGAGACTGAGAACTGAGAGAGACTGAGAGACTGAGAGACTGAGAAGAAGAGAGAGAGACTGAGAAAAGAGAGGAGAGACTGAGAGAAGAGAGACTGAGAATGAGAGACTGAGAGACTGAGAATGAGAGACTGAGAGAGACTGAGAGACTAGAAGAGAGACTGAGAGAGACTGAGAATGAGAGACTGAGAGAGACTGAGAGAAGAGAGACTGAGAAAAGAGAGAGAGACTGAGAAAAGAGAGAGGAGACTGAGAAAAGGGAGGGAGACTGAGAAAAGAGAGAGAGACTGAGAATGAGAGACTGAGAGAGACTGAGAGACTGAGAATGAGAGACTGAGAGAGACTGAGAGACTGAGAATGAGAGACTGAGAGAGACTGAGAGACTGAGAGAGACTGAGAGACTGAGAGAGACTGAGAGACTGAGAGAGACTGAGACTGAGAGAGACTGAGACTGAGAGAGACTGAGACTGAGAGAGACTGAGACTGAGAGAGACTGAGAATGAGAGAGACTGAGAATGAGAGAGACTGAGAATGAGAGAGACTGAGAATGAGAGAGACTGAGAATGAGAGAGACTGAGAATGAGAGAGACTGAGAATGAGAGAAAGAGAGGGGGCAAATGGAGAGGGATGAGTGAGGGAGAAAAGAGCTAGAGAGTAAGATATCGAGCGGGGTAGTTGGGAGAGAACAGTGAGGGTGAAATGCTTGCAGGAAAGGCAAAACATTGAACACAGAGTGGGGTGGTTTTGCCAAACGGGTGAAATCGCTATGACAGGAATGGTGCCGTAAGGAGCTAACTGGACAGAACCAGCTTTGTTTTGTTCCGGTTGAGGACAAACCTCGGGGTATATGCCTTCCTCCTTCTGTTCTTCCCTCAAACACAGAGTCCATTCTCTCTCTCTTTCTGTGTGTTGTTCAGTTGTTTTGTCTCGGGCCTCAGCCTTTGTTCATTGAGTCCGGTGTTATGTAAGACAGGGTGACATTGTTTCTGTTGCTGTTTTGTTAATCTGGACATGGTAGGAGAGGGGAATGAGGTTTGGTTGGCTCAGAATGATGCACACCGAGACTGACAGATACTCATGTGTACACACAGTCTGACAAACAAACCCATGAAAACATGAATACAGATGCCTGCCTGCCTGCCTGCATGCTGTACTGGTAACCCGTGTATATAGCCAAGTTATCGTTACTCATCGTGTATTTATTTATTCCTTGTCTTATTATTTTCCCTATTTAGCATTTCATTTGTTTCTGATATTTCTCTTTTTTCTCTCTCTGCATTGTTGGGAAGGGCCCGTAAGTAAGCATTTCACTGTTAGTCGACACCTGTTGTTTACCAAGCACGTGACAAATAACATTTGGTTTGATTTTGATTGGTGTGTAATTGTGGCCTGTTAGTCATGGGAGTGTGTGTGTGTGTGTGTGTGTGTGTGTGTGTGTGTGTGTGTGTGTGTGTGTGTGTAGATGAGAAGTGTAATTGCTCTGACTCATGGCTCGGCTCTGCAAAACCTCATCTAGAACAACCCCCTCATCCCCGAGCTCGTTCTGTCTCTGCTTCCCTCTTCTTAGTTAAACACCTTTCAAGCTCCTGCTTTCCTTTGTCTTTCCGACTCTCTCCATCTTGCTTTTTGTCTCTCTCTTTCTTTCTTTTCTATTTGCACTCCTTTTCTTCTCTCTCTTTTGGATGTCGTTTATCCCTCATCCCCACTGTTCCTTCTCTCTTTCAGTCCCTCAAATTATAATGGAACTGGGCCTCATCATCCTGTTGTTCTAATTGTCTTTTCGTGACCTCGTTATTTACGATAGCAGCTTTCCTGTGTTTTGTCTCTCTGGTCTTTTTTTGAATCTCTGACTCATAACGTGATATAGAGGAACGAGTACACTTGTCTCTGTCTCCCGACTCTGTAGACGGCGTGGTTGACATGGCTTCAGAATATGTTGCATGGCAGACATCATTCGGTAGTTTCCCTGCGGTAATACTAGGCAAGAGGCCGGAAGATTGTGTTGCCAGCTAGGGAGTATTAGCTCTACCTCTGTGTCTAGTCAATAGCACATTTTGTAAGATGCTTTAGAACTGCACAAAGGTGAAAGCTGAAGAAATTCTGTCCAGCTTGGCCGGCGGCCTTTAATGAGCTGTCAATCACATTACAGTCAATCAGATTTGCCGTGTATTATACAGCACTTGCTCTCAGGATCCATGATGCGGTCTTTTCTAGTTAACAAAGAAAAACCGAAACAAGGTCCGCTTCCCAAATGGCACCCTATTCCCTACATAGTGCACTACATTTGACCAGAGCCCTATAGGCCCTGGTCAAAAGTAGTGTACTGTATAGGGGATAGGGTGGCCATTTGGGATGCGACCATTGCCTGCATTCCATTACCCCTCCCACTCCCACATAGTCTACAATGTGTATTCAAACTGGCACAGTATTTCCCTCCATGAGGCCAGCAGTTTTTTTCCTTATGCTAATTTTTTCCATCTCCACTAAATACTTCATTGTTGTTGGTAATGACCCTAGCAGGCCACCATAGCAGGCGGTGTCTGTGAGTCATCAGCTGTAATAACCGCGGAAACACACTACAGGCAAATGAGGAATTCTCTAGATGACGGTCATGACGACATTGGCGGTGACGACGATGTTGACGGCAGTGATGCTTAACATTTACTGACACAAATGAGGTCACTGGTGTCAGGGAAGTAACCTCACACGCAATGTCAACAAAACAAAGGAGATGATCGTGGACTTGAGGAAACAGCAGAGGGAGCACCCCCCGCCCCATCCACATCGACGGGACAGTAGTGGAGAAGATGGAAAGTTTTAAGTTCCTCGGCGAATACATCACGGACAAACTGAAATGGTCCAGCCGCACAGACAGCGTGGTGAAGAAGGCACAACATCGCCTTTTCAACCTCAGGAGGCTGAAGAAATTTGGCTTGTCAAAAAACACTCACAAACTTTTACAGATGCACAATCGAGAGCATCCTGTAAGGCTGTATCACCGCCTGGTATGGCAACTGCTCCGCTCACAACCGTAAGGCTCTCCAGAGGGTAGTGAGGTCTGCACAACACTCTCTGTGGCGCTCTGTACGATGCTATGGGGGCCATGCCTAAGGGACTGCCATGGGAAGAGGTATGGAGGGGGACTGCCATGGGAAGGGGTATGGAGGGGGACTGCCATGGGAAGGGGTATGGAGGGGGACTGCCATGGGAAGGGGTATGGAGGGGGACTGCCATGGGAAGGGGTATGGAGGGGGACTGCCATGGGAAGAGGTATGGAGGGGGACTGCCATGGGAAGAGGTATGGAGGGGGACTGCCATGGGAAGAGGTATGGAGGGGGACTGCCATGGGAAGGGGTATGGAGGGGGACTGCCATGGGAAGGGGTATGGAGGGGGACTGCCATGGGAAGGGGTATGGAGGGGGACTGCCATGGGAAGAGGTATGGAGGGGGACTGCCATGGGAAGAGGTATGGAGGGGGACTGCCATGGGAAGAGGTATGGAGGGGGACTGCCATGGGAAGAGGTATGGAGGGGGACTGCCATGGGAAGAGGTATGGAGGGGGACTGCCATGGGAAGGGGTATGGAGGGGGACTGCCATGGGAAGGGGTATGGAGGGGGACTGCCATGGGAAGAGGTATGGAGGGGGACTGCCATGGGAAGGGGTATGGAGGGGGACTGCCATGGGAAGGGGTATGGAGGGGGACTGCCATGGGAAGAGGTATGGAGGGGGACTGCCATGGGAAGGGGTATGGAGGGGGACTGCCATGGGAAGGGGTATGGAGGGGGACTGCCATGGGAAAGGGTATGGAGGGGGACTGCCATGGGAAGGGGTATGGAGGGGGACTGCCATGGGAAGAGGTATGGAGGGGGACAGCCATGGGAAGGGGTATGGAGGGGGACTGCCATGGGAAGGGGTATGGAGGGGGACTGCCATGGGAAGGGGTATGGAGGGGGACTGCCATGGGAAGGGGTATGGAGGGGGACTGCCATGGGAAGAGGTATGGAGGGGGACTGCCATGGGAAGAGGTATGGAGGGGGACTGCCATGGGAAGAGGTATGGAGGGGGACTGCCATGGGAAGAGGTATGGAGGGGGACTGCCATGGGAAGTGGTATGGAGGGGGACTGCCATGGGAAGGGGTATGGAGGGGGACTGCCATGGGAAGTGGTATGGAGGGGGACTGCCATGGGAAGGGGTATGGAGGGGGACTGCCATGGGAAGGGGTATGGAGGGGGACTGCCATGGGAAGGGGTATGGAGGGGGACTGCCATGGGAAAGGGTATGGAGGGGGACTGCCATGGGAAAGGGTATGGAGGGGGACTGCCATGGGAAGTGGTATGGAGGGGGACTGCCATGGGAAGGGGTATGGAGGGGGACTGCCATGGGAAGGGGTATGGAGGGGGACTGCCATGGGAAGGGGTATGGAGGGGGACTGCCATGGGAAAGGGTATGGAGGGGGACTGCCATGGGAAGGGGTATGGAGGGGGACTGCCATGGGAAGAGGTATGGAGGGGGACTGCCATGGGAAGAGGTATGGAGGGAGACAGCCATGGGAAGGGGTATGGAGGGGGACTGCCATGGGAAGAGGTATGGAGGGGGACTCCCATGGGAAGAGGTATGGAGGGGGACTGCCATGGGAAGGGGTATGGAGGGGGACTGCCATTGGAAGGGGTATGGAGGGGGACTGCCATGGGAAGAGGTATGGAGGGGGACTGCCATGGGAAGAGGTATGGAGGGGGACTGCCATTGGAAGGGGTATGGAGGGGGACTGCCATGGGAAGGGGTATGGAGGGGGACTGCCATGGGAAGAGGTATGGAGGGGGACTGCCATGGGAAGAGGTATGGAGGGGGACTGCCATGGGAAGAGGTATGGAGGGGGACTGCCATGGGAAGAGGTATGGAGGGGGACTGCCATGGGAAGAGGTATGGAGGGGGACTGCCATGGGAAGAGGTATGGAGGGGGACTGCCATGGGAAGGGACTTGTGGTGGGAAAGGACAAGGAGGGGAACTCATGGGAGAAGTGGGTATGGCGAGTGCTTCCTAGATTTATAGGTAGTTTACCAAAGAAGGAGAGGAGGCCTAACATGTAAGAATTGAGGGTTGGTGGAGGGTGGGAAGTTCAGCCTCAAAAGAGAGAATGCTTTGTGTAGTGAGACCCTCTATGTGGATTTTAAAGCCCTCCAGAGTTGACCTGCATGGTTGGGTCAACTCTTTGGGCAACCAGAAACTTCATGGGGGTGGTTTCCCGGACACAAACTAAGCCTAGTCCTGGACTGAAAAGCAAGCTCAGTGGACAATCTCTATTGAAAGTGCTTTTTAGTCACCAGACTATATATTTATAGTAGTTTGTTGCTGCAAAGACAAATGTGTATGTCAACAGAAACGCACGCTTTCTCACCTGCATCACACACTCAGTCAAATGCATACACACACACACAGATACACACACACACACACACACACACACACACACACACACACACACACACACACACACACACACACACACACACACACACACACACACACACACACACACACACACACACACACACACACACACACACACAGACCCTGATTCCTCAGCGGGGCTCCCCGACAGAGAGAACAGAGCAGCTGAACTTTGTGGCTGGGCTGGTTCTCTCCTGCCAGAGACTTCCAACAGGCAGCCATGTCATTGGTATTCTGTGGCTGGCCCGGCTGCCTAGGTCTCTACTGAGGACCACTTTCCCAGTCTCTCTGTCTCTCCCTCTCTCTTTTTGTGTCTGTGAGTGTATACACGTACAACCATCCCGGTTCTCTCTCTCGCCCCTCTCACACACACACTCACACGCTTTCCCTCCCTCCCTTTGACCCCCCCCCCCCCCCCCACCCCCCCGCCGCTTTTAACTTGGTGACTGACTAACATACCCGCCCCCCTTCTTATGGTTTGAGGAAAACACTTTTGTGTCAAAAAGCTGAAGTGATCCCCTGTTATCCGGCCCAGTCGTTCTGACATTGGTGCCTCGCTCCCTGTTCTCTTTACGTTTGACTTCACATTCTACTGTCTTTGTGTCAGTTCCATTGGGTTTAGGACCAATAGACAAAGATACGGGCCGTGTGGACAACTGCAGAATAGTCGGGAAAAGTCCTGCAAAGAAGAGTTTTAGAAACATTTAGATATCATTTCTAAAATTTCTATATTTCTTCATTTTTACTTTTCGATTTGTGTGTATTGTCGTCTATTGTTAGATACCACCGCAATGTTGGCGCTAGGAACCCGAGCGTTTCGTTAACAACCGCGATAACATCTGCTAAGTATGTGTGTGTGAACTATGATTTGATTTGGTACAAACAAAGTCCGGAGAGAGAAAAAGGGTCTGAAAAGAGAAGTAGCGTTCTATCTGATTCACTACTTCTGTTACCTCCGTCTATCACTCAATATACTGCAACCCACTCAGACGCGGTCCGCATTAATCACGTAACAAGCGCCTGTTCTTTACAATCCAAGGCGCTTTTTATAAGGAGACTGTCCTCGAGACTCTGGTATCCAAGGTAACGGCAGTGTTGAGGCCTCTCCCCCCTTTCATGTCCCAGTGTGTCAAGTGAGGACTCAGTCACTGACACACACACACACACACACACACACACACACACACACACACACACACACACACACACACACACACACACACACACACACACACACACACACACACTTGTAGGAGATACTCTCGTACTTGTCGGAGATGTGTGTTGCGCAACCAATGTGTCAGTCCACTAAAATAAGGCTTTTTGTGCACATACACTACCGGTCAAAAGTTTTAGAACACCTACTCATTCAAGGGTTTTAATATATGTTTTACTATTTTCTACATTGTTTAATAATAGTGAAGACATCAATTCTATGAAATAACACATGGAATCATGTAGTAACCAAAAAAGTGTTAAACAAATCAAAATTATATGTTATGTTTGAGATTCTTCAAATAGCCACCCTTTGCCTTGATGACAGCTGTGCACACTCTTGGCATTCTCTCAACCAGCTTCATGAGGTGGTCACCTGGAATGCATTTCAATTAACAGGTGTGCCTTAACGTGTTTGAGCCAATCAGTTGTGTTGTGACAAGGTGGGGGGGTATACAGAAGATAGTCCTATTTGGTAAAAGATCAAGCCCTTATTATGGCAAGAACAGCTCAAGTTAGCAAAGAGAACAAGAACTTTGAACGTTTCTTCAAGTGCAGTCGCAAAAACCATCAAGCACTATGATGAAACTGGCTCTCATAGTCTGGTCCAAATAGTACATTTTTGTTTCCAACCGCCATGTCTTTGTGAGACGTGGTGTGGGTGTACGGATGATCTCCACATGGGTTTTTCCCACCGTAAATCATGGAGGAGGTGTTATGGTGTGGGGTTGCTTTGCTGGTGACACTGTCTGTGATTTATTTAGAATTCAAGGCACACTTAACCAGAATGGCTACCACAGCATTCTGCAGCGATACGCCATCCAATCTGGTTTGGGCTTAGTGGGACTATCATTTGTTTTTCAACAGGACAATAACCCATCGCATCTCCAGGCTGTGTAAGGGCTATTTTACCAAGATGGAGATTGATGTAGTGCTGCATCAGATGACCTGGCCTCCACAATCCCCAGACCTCAACCAAATTGAGATGGTTTTGGATGAGTCGGACCGCAGAGTGAAGGAAAAGCAGCCAACAAGTGCCCAGCATATGTGGGAACTCCTTCAAGACTGTTGGAAAGGCATTCCAGGTGAAGCTGGTTGAGAGAATGCCAAGAGTGTGCAAAGCTGTCAAGGCAAAGGGTGGCTATTTGAATAATCTCAAATATAAAATATAACACTTTTTTGGTTACTACATGATTCCATATGTGTTATTTCATAGATTTGATGTCTTCACTATTATTCTACAATGTAGAAAATAGTCAGAAATAAAGAAAAACCCTTGAACGAGTAGGTGTTTTAAAACTTTTGACCTGTACTGTATGCTACAATTCAACACTGTAGATTATACAAGAGCAACTGTAATGCCATCAAATAAGTCTACATCTATTGTGTGAAGCTCATCAGGTGGTAGGTAGCATGTGGTACAACTGTTCTGATAGTAGAGCCGGATGCAAGCAGCGCAGACAGACAGACGTTCTGTTAGAGGGTCGAGGGTTCCTCCTACTGGCTGCTTATGGAAATGGTGTTTGTTTAAGAGAGCAGAGGGTTTGTTCAAATTTGAGTTAACAATATTATTTTCTGGGCTTGCATGACAATGGGTTATACACAAGCAGTTAACATTTTGGTGGAGTTGGTTCTACACACACACACACACACACACACACACACACACACACACACACACACACACACACACACACACACACACACACACACACACACACAAACACATAGTCCACACACCACAGTCCAGTCAGGTAATATCATGCTGTTGTTTCCCCGCCCACGCTATCAAAACGTAAGGCCATTATTCAAAGGTCACTTGGCTACTAGCGCTTTGCCTACCCCTTTATTTGGAACCGTTTTAAATATTCAAAACCTAACCTTTTGTATTGTGACAGTTAAAGTCGGGTCCTTTAAAAAATAGTGTGTAGTAACGTGTATGGCCTTGGTCACCCTGTACATGTTAGTATATTACCTAGGATCTATATGGAGATGTTGTGTATTGTATTTATACCAATGAAACTATAGTATAAACTTAAGCCTATTGAATATATCTGTACATTGTATGTTCATACAGTATGCAATAATGAACTGGTATTTACAAAACTGGGCGGTACTCATGTATTCTCATAGGTTTGTAGGTGTGGGAGTTCATTCCTAGAACATGCATTATACACTTTGGAAACCGATATCAAGACGCATCACTATCTTCGTATTTTACCTTCTGTCAGTGTTGCGTGACAAAGAATTATGCTATAATGACACAGCACATGCTTCGGAGGGGTTCCTTACCTAGCCAACTGTAGGCTAGAATGACTCTAGGGCTGTCTCAAATGGCACCCTATTCTCTATATAGTGCACTACTTTTGACTAGGGCCGATAGGGCTCTGGTCAAACGTAGTTCACTGTAAAGGGAATAGGGTGCAATTTGAGACTGCCGTTTTGAGAAGCATCCTAGCTATCTTCAACACATTATTCCAGCCTAGTTCGATTAGCCGGTTAGGTCCGAGTTAGCCTGGTTGCTAATATGTTTTTCTGCTTGTCGTTATCCGTCGCCTCTGATATGCATTGTCCTACCAGGGATGACATTTGGTGGCAGCATTGTGATGTCACAATGTCTGGTATGATATATTGTTTTATTTATGGTGTAGGCTGCTGTTGTGATGTAACCGTTTTAGCCCTGTTTGGACCCCAGGAAGAATAGCTTCTGCTCTGAGTCCCCAATGGTACCCCTATTCCCTATATGGCTCTGGTCTAAAGTAGTGCACTATGTAAAGCAAAGGGAGACATTTGGGACAGAACCCCTCTCTCCCAATGAAGTGTTCCAACCCTCCAGCCCTCTTTCACCTCTGACGGCATACTCCATCACCCGCTATCCAAACGACATTAACCCCCCCCCAAATCCCCCAGCACAGGTGCAAGCGGGAAGAACAGACAGAAGCAAGTTAAAAGCTTATTTGCACATGGCTTATCGAATTGTCTGGTAACTTAATTCTCTCTCATATGACAATCCCAGAGGCAAGAATGTAGCCCCTTTGTTATGTATATAGAACTATCAATGGCTGATACGATATGGATTGATTTTCAATACGTTTGGTGTTGTGAGGGAAATATAATTACTTATAGTTTAAAATGTATTTAAGTAATAGAACTACTATAGCTTAATATAATTACTACAGCTTACATTTTCTTTAATATTTATTGATTGGGACTCCCAGCATCCCCTGTTTGCTGAAATTCTTCCCTCAAAGCGAAGACACAGGAACTCTAAGTGTAGAACTAACAGGTCAAAACTCTCCTTCATGCCAGCTGCTATCAGCTTTCTCAATAAGCTGTAGTACTCTACTGTTAGGTATGGACCGACACTATTCATGCCTGGTTTAGAGGTCTACTTCCTGTGTACATATTGCTGTATATATCGTTTTTGTGTGTATTTATTGTCATGTGTTCATTTTGTTTTTACTATGTGCTGCAAAATAACTCTACTATACCCTATCAACACAGAGTGCCAAAATGGCATCCATTATGCAGTTTTACTCTCGTAGCTTATCTGCTCTCGTTCCATGTCAAAGGTCAATCTAGCATTATAATCAAGTCAGGGCCAGCATTTGATTGACAGGACCACATGAGAAGCTGTCTCCTGGGCTTAAGGGCTTGCCTGGCCAGGCAGGCGTTCAGTGGGTCGGTCTCCGTGGTGATGCCCTGCATAATGTAAAGTGGTTGGCTGTGCTCCATGGCTCTGGGAGCCGAAGTGCTAATGGGGTGCTAATGTCCGTGTCTGGGCGCTGTTTACTGAACATGGCTAAATACAGGACCACAGGGAGGCTGGTACTACTGAAATAGTAACAACAATACCCACACTCTATTTTTTATAAAATGTCCCCTGATTGTTGAATTTCCATGCCCATTATTAAATCCATCATGGTGTTACAAGGCAACTTTATAAAGAACACATTAACTTTTCTCAAAGTAATCCACTGAACAAGCAGTTATGTCACCTGTACCACTGTACAATGTATTAGTTCAAAATCAACCTTTTTCCCCCTGTGTTGTTTTTCCATCAGTGGGCGAAGGTCGAAATCTGATCCCCATGGACCCCAACGGCTCATCTGACCCTTACGTCAAGCTCAAGCTCATCCCAGACCCCAAGAATGAGACCAAGAAGAAGACCAAGACCATCCGCGCCAACCTCAACCCCACCTGGAATGAGTCTTTCATATTGTGAGTTGAGGTGTACCCCTGGGCACAGTGTTAGGTCCCTTTCACGTTTGTGTATTATGGGTTATGTAGTCATTATCATTAACCCTGTACATATGTCTGTGTGTTATTCCAGCAAGCTGAAGCCTACAGACAAGGACCGCAGGCTGTCTGTGGAGGTGTGGGACTGGGACCGGACCACCAGGAACGACTTCATGGGCTCCCTGTCCTTCGGCGTGTCAGAGCTGATCAAATCGCCTGTGTGTGGCTGGTAAGTACAACATTAGATGACATTCCAATGCAGTGTTTCTCTATCTGGTAGTGAATATACAGTGCCCGCCATAATCTTGGGCCAGTGAAGCATTATTTCTTCTTTTGGCTCTTTACTTCAAAACTTTTGATTTGAAATCAATCAATGACTATGAGGTTAAAGTGCCGTCTGTCAGCTTTAATTTGAGGGTGTTTTCATCCTTACCGGATGAACCGTTTAGAAATGACACCACTTTTTGGACCTCCATCTTAGGGGAGCAGAAGTATTGGGACAAATTCACATGTGTATTAAAGTAGTTACAAAAAATGTTGTATTTGGTCCCATGTTCATAGCACGCAATGACTACATCGAGCTTGTGACTTGACACTTGTGTTGGATGCATTTGCTGTTTGCTTTGGTTGTGTTTCAGATTATTTTGTGCCCAATAGAAATGAATGGTAAAAAAAAAATTATTGTGTACTTTTGGGGTCACTTTTATTATAAATAAGAATAGAATATGTTTCTTAACACTTCTACATTCATGTGGATGCTACCATGATTACAGATAATCCTGAATGTATTGTGAATAATGATGACTGAGAAAGTGATAGACGCACAAATGTCATACCCCCAAAAAGATGCTAACCTCCCCAGTTATTGTGATTATGAGAGGTTAGCATGTCTTGGGGGTATGATATGAAATGCTAACCTCCCCAGTTATTGTGATTATGAGAGGTTTGCATGTCTTGGGGGTATGTTATGAAATGCTAACCTCCCCAGTTATTGTGATTATGAGAGGTTAGCATGTCTTGGGGGTATGATATGAAATGCTAACCTCCCCAGTTATTGTGATTATGAGAGGTTAGCATGTCTTGGGGGTATGTTATGAAATGCTAACCTCCCCAGTTATTGTGATTATGAGAGGTTAGCATGTCTTGGGGGTATGTTATGAAATGCTAACCTCCCCAGTTATTGTGATTATGAGAGGTTAGCATGTCTTGGTATGATATAAAATGCTAACCTCCCCAGTTATTGTGATTATGAGAGGTTAGCATGTCTTAGGGGTATGATATGAAATGCTAACCTCCCCAGTTATTGTGATTATGAGAGGTTAGCATGTTTGGGGGTACGATATTCGTGTAACTTTCTCACTCATCAACATTGACAATTCATTCAAAATTTGTCCCAATCCTTTTGCTCCCCTAAAATGGTGGCACTATGTACAAAAAGTGCTGTAATGTCTAAACGGTTCACTCGATATCGATGACAATACCCTCAAGTGAAAGCTGACAGTCTGCACTTTAACTTCATAATCATTGTTTTAATTTCAAATCAAAACTTTTGGAGTATAGAGCCAAAAAACGAAACACTGCTTCACTGTCCCAATAATTACAGAGGGCATTGCATTTGTGTCAAAAAAATGTTTTTATTGTGTTTTATGTAGTCTACAGGAAGAGTAGCAGTCGTTAAGTTAATAGTGAAGAAGGGATCTTGATGAACATATACTTCATTTAATTTGTCTTGGTTTCCCGTTGGAAGCAGTAAGAGCTGTAGTGTTGATATGTTGATATGTTTTATTGCGATTTTCTATTCGGAAAGAGCAGTGATAAATCAAGATAATAAGTGGCTTCTTCTCAACTTATCTGCATTTCATGTTATTGTTTGTCATCATCACAGAGCCTCTATATCAGTCTGGTACAAACCGATCATTAATCACAACAGCAACAGTGAACTTTATCTCCACATCTCAGTGCCCTTTGAGGTGCCATCTAATGGGCGTGGGTCATAAATAGCGATGCGTCTCATGAGCACCGCCCAACACAAGGATAATTCTGGCCCAGTGGACTGGAGCCGAAGGGACTATTGCTTTGTAATGAACTATGCGTCTGGGCCAAGTGGGTATGAATCAGGAGGTAGAGCGAGATAGAGGCATGAAGTGATGCAGGAAGGGAGGGAGGAATGCAGAGACGTAAACTAGGGGCCGCTCTATACCTAGTTTTTTGTCTCCGGGTAGAACATCTCTCTTTTTTCCCCCTTCAGTTTTATAGGCTGTTGGGATGTTTTTATTCTGGCCCTTAGAAACATTCTGTTACTTTTAAAACTTATCTACTGGACTATAAATAGCAAGCTGGGTCTCTGTGCTTGGATTCACATCTATAATGTTGTTTTTTGTAAACAGTCATAATTGAAATACAAATGATTTCTCTCTCTCTCTTGCTCTCTCTCTCTCTCAGGTACAAGATGTTGAACCAAGAGGAGGGCGAGTACTACAACGTGCCCATCTCAGAGGAGGATGACGGAAACGAGGAGCTCAGACAGAAGTTTGAGGTGAGGCCTCAGATACAGGACTGGGGAACATATTAACCCAATGTATTTTAGTTATTGTAGCCCATCCTGCTTTCATCGAACATTCTGGGATTTTATTACACATTTGCCTGTTAGTTTGTATGAATGACTTCCGTTTTATCCTAGTGTTTCATACAGTAACAAGTCTTTTTTTAAAATGTTTATCATATCTACATGTGACCATGACTAAGTGAACTAATCATATTAAGTCCTTGAGCTTCTTCCAAAGCCACTCCACAACCACATTAAACTGGCATAATTGAATTTGGCCCTTCTCCATGACAAATATGTTTGCATTTCAAAATGGCCACCATCCCTCTCCAGACCGTAAGCATTGTGTGTTCGGGAGCATCTGGACATAAAAGGGTCATGGATTCTCTATGGAAACAGGGCTGTTAATTAAAACTCTGTTGTGCCGCTCGTCTGTCTTCAGGCGCCCAATGAGAGGCTGCCTCGTTGTTAATTACTCTGGGTGGCTCACAGGTGGGGTGGTCTTTTTCTCTTCCTCCAAGACACTAGTTTATCCAGCTTTGTAGATACAGGCTTATAGAATATGGTAGGATTTGACCTTTGACCGCTGTTTTAGAATCAGTGGTAACTCAGACTGGTGTCACTGTAAAGCTGTCAGTTCATCAGCACAAACATGGATTTGGGCTGGACGTCCTTCACTCCTGCGAATATCAGTTTTAGTTTTTTATTTTCATTCTGTTCCAAAAGCTCCGTAATTTATTGAGTAATATGGATGGAAATATATCTACCACGTGTCTTATGGGCAGTAGATCAGGGGTGACACTCATTTTGCCCTTGGGGCCGCATTCAGTCTTTAACGAGGTCCCGAAGGCCACAGTGATTCAAAAATATATATATTTCCTTGCCGTAAAAATGTGCATAAAATAGTTCTCTATCGTTTTTTGAATTTTCAATACTCCCTGACTGACTAGTGATTATAACCGAGCTGGACAGTCAAGAAACTGTTTAAATGTAGGTTCATTATTATTTCTAAACAGTTTAAATTTGGGTTTAGTCATTTTAAAGTATATTGAGTATGTTAAAAAATACCAAACCACCTCTGCATTAGATTTTCATTCTAGAACTGTTAGAGAGGTTAGAGTGGAGGGATGGAGGGGTTGGGAGTGAGGGGTCAGAGTGGAGGGATGGAGGGGTCAGAGTGGAGGGATGGAGGGGTCAGAGTGGAGGGATGGAGGGGTCAGAGTGGAGGGATGGAGGGGTCAGAGTGGCGGGATGGAGGGGTCAGAGTGGAGGGGTCAGAGTGGAGGGATGGAGGGGTCAGAGTGGAGGGATGGAGGGGTCAGAGTGGAGGGATGGAGGGGTCAGAGTGGAGGGATGGAGGGGTCAGAGTGGAGGGATGGAGGGGTTAGAGTGGAGGGATGGAGGGGTTAGAGTGGAGGGATGGAGGGGTCAGAGTGGAGGGATGGAGGGGTCAGAGTGGAGGGATGGAGGGGTCAGAGTGGAGGGATGGAGGGGTCAGAGTGGAGGGATGGAGGGGTCAGAGTGGAGGGATGGAGGGGTCAGAGTGGAGGGAGTGAGGGGTCAGAGTGGAGGGATGGAGGGGTCAGAGTGGAGGGATGGAGGGGTCAGAGTGGAGGGATGGAGGGGTCAGAGTGGCGGGATGGAGGGGTCAGAGTGGAGGGATGGAGGGGTCAGAGTGGAGGGATGGAGGGGTCAGAGTGGCGGGATGGAGGGGTCAGAGTGGAGGGGTCAGAGTGGAGGGATGGAGGGGTCAGAGTGGAGGGATGGAGGGGTCAGAGTGGAGGGATGGAGGGGTTAGAGTGGAGGGATGGAGGGGTTAGAGTGGAGGGATGGAGGGGTTAGAGTGGAGGGATGGAGGGGTTAGAGTGGAGGGATGGAGGGGTTAGAGTGGAGGGATGGAGGGGTTAGAGTGGAGGGATGGAGGGGTCAGAGTGGAGGGATGGAGGGGTCAGAGTGGAGGGATGGAGGGGTCAGAGTGGAGGGATGGAGGGGTCAGAGTGGAGGGATGGAGGGGTCAGAGTGGAGGGATGGAGGGGTCAGAGTGGAGGGATGGAGGGGTCAGAGTGGAGGGATGGAGGGGTCAGAGTGGAGGAATGGAGGGGTCAGAGTGGAGGGATGGAGGGGTCAGAGTGGAGGGATGGAGGGGTCAGAGTGGAGGGATGGAGGGGTCAGTGTGGAGGGATGGAGGGGTTAAAGTGGAGTGGTTAGAGTGGAGGGATGGAGGGGTTAGAGTGGAGGGATGGAGGGGTTAGAGTGGAGGGATGGAGGGGTTAGAGTGGAGGGATGGAGGGGTTAGAGTGGAGGGATGGAGGGGTTAGAGTGGAGGGATGGAGGGGTTAGAGTGGAGGGATGGAGGGGTTAGTGTGGAGGGATGGAGGGGTTAGAGGGGACCGGTTAGAGTGGAGGGATGAAGCGGTTAGAGTGGAGGGATGGAGCGGTTAGAGTGGAGGGATGGAGCGGTTAGAGTGGAGGGATGGAGCGGTTAGAGTGGAGGGGTTAGAGTGGAGGGGTTAGAGTGGAGGGGTTAGAGTGGAGGGGTTAGAGTGGAGGGGTTAGAGTGGAGGGGTTAGAGTGGAGGGGTTAGAGTGGAGGGGTTAGAGTGGAGGGGTTAGTGTGGAGGGGTTAGAGGGGAGGGGTTAGTGGGAGGGGTTAGTGGGGAGGGGTTAGTGGGGAGGGGTTAGTGGGAGGGGTTAGTGGGGAGGGGTTAGAGGGGAGGGGTTAGAGGGATGGAGGGGTTAGAGGGATGGAGGGGTTGGAGGGATGGAGGGGTTGGAGGGATGGAGGGGTTGGAGGGATGGAGGGGTTGGAGGGATGGAGGGGTTAGAGTGGAGGGATGGAGGGGTTAGAGTGGAGGGATGGAGGGGTTAGAGTGGAGGGATGGAGGGGTTAGAGTGGAGGGATGGAGGGGTTAAAGTGGAGTGGTTAGAGTGGAGGGTTGGAGGGGTTGGGTTGGAGGGGTTGGAGTGGAGGGTTGGAGGGGTTGGAGTGGAGGGTTGGAGGGGTTGGAGTGGAGGGTTGGAGGGGTTGGAGGGGTTGGAGTGGAGGGGTTGGAGTGGAGGGGTTGGAGTGGAGGGTTGGAGTGGAGGGTTGGAGTGGAGGGGTTGGAGTGGAGGGTTGGAGTGGAGGGTTGGAGTGGAGGGTTGGAGTGGAGGGTTGGAGTGGAGGGTTGGAGTGGAGGGTTGGAGTGGAGGGTTGGAGTGGAGGGTTGGAGGGGTTGGAGTGGAGGGGTTGGAGTGGAGGGTTGGAGGGGTTGGAGTGGAGGGTTGGAGGGGTTGGAGTGGAGGGTTGGAGGGGTTGGAGTGGAGGGTTGGAGGGGTTGGAGGGGTTGGAGTGGAGGGTTGGAGGGGTTGGAGGGGTTGGAGTGGAGGGGTTGGAGTGGAGGGTTGGAGTGGAGGGGTTGGAGTGGAGGGTTGGAGTGGAGGGGTTGGAGTGGAGGGGTTGGAGGGGAGGGTTGGAGTGGAGGGTTGGAGTGGAGGGTTGGAGTGGAGGGTTGGAGTGGAGGGTTGGAGTGGAGGGTTGGAGTGGAGGGTTGGAGTGGAGGGTTGGAGTGGAGGGTTGGAGTGGAGGGTTGGAGTGGAGGGTTGGAGTGGAGGGTTGGAGTGGAGGGTTGGAGTGGAGGGTTGGAGTGGAGGGTTGGAGTGGAGGGTTGGAGGGGTTGGAGGGGTTGGAGGGGTTGGAGGGGTTGGAGTGGAGGGATGGAGGGGTTGGAGGGGTTGGAGGGGTTGGAGTGGAGGGATGGAGGGGTTAGAGTGGAGTGGTTAGAGTGGAGGGATGGAGGGTTTAGAGTGGAGTGGTTAGAGTGGAGGGTTGGAGGGGTTGGAGTGGAGGGTTGGAGGGGTTGGAGTGGAGGGTTGGAGGGGTTGGAGTAGAGCGGTTAGAGTGGAGGGATGGAGGGGTTAGAGTGGAGGGAGTCATAGCAACGGCACACTGCTGTTTTGCAGTCGTCATAGCAACTATCAGCTACCGTCCTCCCTCACGCCAACACATAGATATGTAGATGGACTCACACACATCCAAACACACACCAATGCCCCCCATTGACCCGTGTGTTAACTCAGTGTGGTTCGGAGGCAGGGTGCCGCTACAATGTGTCAGAACACACACAAAACTAACACACCCTTTAGGCAGACCCCACCCCCTTTCCCCTAATACACAAACACTCCCCCAGGCAGACAACACATCTCACTCTACTCCTGTACTCAGTGATAAGGAACCTGTCAGGTTCTCTCTCGCTATCTCTTTCACACAAACACGCACTCTCTCTGTCTCCCTTTCTCTCTCTCTCCATCTCTCGCTCTCTCTCTTTGACTCCCACCTGTTATACACGTCCCACGTCATCCACAGCACAACAGACAGAGCAGGATGTCATCTCCTATTGATAACACAGACAACTGTCCTCTACCCTCACAATACAGACAGCTAGTCATAGTTTGAAACCCTGTGGAGAGTTGTTGCACACACAGTATAATAGGACTTTATAGATCGTTTTTGAGATGGGAGTCATTCAACAATAACTGTCCACACTTTCACAATACAATACCCACTGGGCACAGACATCAGTTCAATGTCTATTTTTTATTTACATTTGGTTGAGTTGTCAGCTACCGTGAATTAAACATGAAATCAACTAAAATTGTCACCCTGTTATTGGATATTTGTTAAATTGGGTGGAAAAAAATATACGAAATTCCCTTATGTTGATGACTTTTTGCACATATGACACACACACACACACACACACACACACACACACACACACACACACACACACACACACACACACACACACACACACACACACACACACACACACACACACACACACACACACACACACACACACACACAAGCTTCTAACTTGTGTCAAAAACAAGCAGTGTCTGTTGTGAACACTTCTAAGTTGATAAAGGGAGAAGGGAAGACTTGTGCTCGTCAAGGGAAACAAATGTCTCTATACCTGTTTGTGTGTCCTTCATTTACACGGCCATTTTGATGTCTTAAAGAGAGCCAATTCAGTGGAAGGTCCCAAATGGCACCCTATTACATTTACATTTACATTTAAGTCATTGAGCAGACGCTCTTATCCAGAGCGACTTACAAATTGGTGCATTCACCTTACTTCCCTACATAGTGCACTACTTTTGACCAGAGCCCATTGAACAGAGCCCTATTGGACCTGGTCAAAAGTAGTGCACTAGATAGGGAATAGGATGGTATTTTTGGACGCTAACTGAATTGCAGCATTTCTCTTATTCAAGTACTCTTTGGTTTGTGCTTTTTTTCCCCTAATTTATTTTAAACTAACAACCCTTTGGTATTCCGACGTGCTGTGTGTGCTTGGGTTGCCATGGGTTACCAGGCTAGACATATGAAGCAATGTGAGCTAGAGAGTGTGAGGGCTCAAGAAGTTCCTGTCTGTAGCACTTAATTGTAATCATGTCTAGTTGGTCTATTTCTGTGGCCCACTGACAAGATATGTTAAGGTTGGTATGTCTGGCATTAGGCAATATTTCTTCCATGTCTTTCACAAATTTAGGTGAATTGTAAAAGATCATTCTTGCTTTGGCTGGTATGTACGAGAGGTCAGGAGTTAATGGGCTGAGGTCACTTCCTGTTGTTATTTACAGTAACTACTGTGTCTGTCTGACTGAGACAAGTTTAGTCCAAGAAAATAGCTCTCCCTCTCTTTCTCTTTCTGTCTGTCTCTTCCTCCCTCTTCCTGTTTCTCCCTATTTCTCTTCCCCTGTCTCCCCCCCCCCTCTCACTCTCTGCCTGCCCTTCTCTCTCTCTTCCTTTTTCTCCCTCTCCCTCACCGTAACTCTCCCTCCTCT
This sequence comes from Salvelinus fontinalis, assembly GCF_029448725.1. Taxonomy (NCBI): domain Eukaryota; kingdom Metazoa; phylum Chordata; class Actinopteri; order Salmoniformes; family Salmonidae; genus Salvelinus; species Salvelinus fontinalis. Next base: position 10,071,183 of record NC_074667.1, read on the forward strand.
CATCTGTGCTCTGTGAGACCTCTAGATGCCCACCCTTTGTCTTGTCAAATCTAATGCCTGAGTTTCTCTCCTCCCTTTTCCCCGTCTCTCTCCCTCTCTTCCAGGATTGCCAAATTAACTATCACTTCCTAAAGGTATCTCTCCTCTCCTCCTCCCTTCCGCTGTCTCCTTTCCTCGCCTCTGCTCCTCTTTTGTCTACCTCTATTTATCTACCTCCTTTGTGTCCAATCACTCGCTTTCTCACTCTCTTCTGCTCTGATCATTTGTACGTGGTTTAAGGCTACTGCAAATAGATCCAGTTTACTAACAATTTGTTCTCATTGTGGGGTTGGAATTAGCACAAGAACAAGAGCCATCAGATAGCAGGAATTGCTCTCATAAATCATTGTCTGGAGCTGTAAATAGCCTTGTATTTTGTTGAGAAAACCAAGTGTAAAGCTATCAAGCCGGAAGGGAAATGTGACTGAAAATGGTCCTACAATAACAGTTAATATTACTTTTCTTTATAGAAGTATTATTCACTACAAGGATAGCGTTTATGGAACTATATACGTACAGGTAGGCATCTTCCACAATCAAATAGGATAGTATACAAATGCAAGATGCTGAAAATACAAGTGTCATACAGGGCTACTTCTTCATTGTATCATCCAATAGGAAAACAGGCAATAACCTCTGTAGACCCCAAGGACAGAAGTGACAATAGATGCATGTGTCAGTGCCTGTTCATTACAGGGACATTGCAGCCAACCCACCTCCCACATACACGACACACTCTGTTATTCTTCTTCTCGCTCCCTCCCCCTCTTATCTTTTTTTTCTCATCTACCAGTCCACCTCTTCTTTATTATTCATTTAGCAGACACTCTTATCCAGAGATACTTGCAGTAGTGAGTTCATACATTTTCATACTTCTTTTCCTTCTGGTCCCCCGTGGGAATCGAACCCACAACCCTGGCGTTGCAAGCGCCAACTGAGCCACATGGGAACTCCCCCTCCTCCTATTCCTTCCTCAACTGTGTAGGGGGTGTCCATGGATACTGTGGTCAAAAAGGGGGGGGGAGGGGGGTGATATGGGGTGGGGGGACTCCTCATTGGGTTATAACTGGTTGGAAGGAGATTGTTAGTAAATGTTTCCCGTCTATGTCTGTCTGGCTACATTATAACGTCTGTCGTTCAGTCTGTCTGTGTATGGTGTCTGGTTGTCGCTCTGTCTGTATATGATGTCTGTCATCAAACTTTTTCTCTTTTTTAATTTGTCTTTCATCACTATCTGGTCATATTTTCATCTTCCTCCTTTGTGGCCTATATGTTATTTTTGGATGCTTGGTCTGTACAGGGGTGGAAGTTAAGCTGTGTGCCTATAGCAATGAGAGGTCAATACAAAGATGGACAGCACAGTTAGTTAGGCCCGTCTCCGTTTGTTCAGTGTTGATTTTATAGGGCCATAACGTGGCTTTTACTATATCTTTATAAACACAAGCATTTCGTTGAACCCGCTAATACATCTGCTAAACTGTGTACGCAACCAATAAACTTTGATTTGATGAGTTGAATTCTATCACGTTGTTCATCGCTTATCCACAAGAGGGCAGTATCAAGCCAGGTTTTAAAATGCATTGCATGTAGGTGCAGTGAATCGAATACAGCACAATTTACAGTGCATTCAGACCCCTTCACTTTTTCCACATTTTATTACGTTACAGCCTTATTTTCCTCATCAATCTACATACAGTACCCCATAATGACAAAGCGAAACAGGTTTTTTGACATTTTAGCAAAATTATTACAAATAAAACACAAACTTTATTTACGTAAGTATTCAGACCCTCTGCTATGAGACTCGACATTGAGCTCAGGTGCATCCTGTTTCCATTGATCATCTTTGGGATGTTTCTACAAGTTGTTTGGAGTCCCCCTGTGGTAAATTCAATTGATTGGACATGATTTGGAAAGGCACACACCTGTCTATATAAGGTCCCACAGTTGACAGTGCATGTCAGAGCAAAAACCAAAACATGAGGTTGAAGGAATTGTTCGTAGAGCTCCGAGACAAGATTGTGTCAAGGCACAGATCTGGGGAAGGGTACCAAAACATTTCTGCAGCATTGAAGGTCCCTGAGAACACTGCCCTCCATTATTCTTAAATGGAAGAAGTTTTGAATCACCAAGACTCCTCCTAGAGCTGGCCGCCCAGCCAAACTGAGCAATTGGGGGAGAAGGGCCTTGGTCAGGGAGGTGAGCAAGAACCCGATGGTCACTCTGACAGAGCTCCAGAGATCCTCTGTGGAGATGGTTGGCCTTCTGGAAGGTTCTCCCATCTCTACCATAAAAGCCTGATTGGTGGAATGCTGCAGAGTGGCCAGGCGGAAGCCACTCCTCAGTAAAAGGTACATGACAGCCCACTTGGAGTTTGCCAAAAGTCACCTAAATTCTGGTCTGATGAAACCAAGATTGAACTCTCTGGCCTGAATGCCAAGCGTCACGTCGGGAGGAAACCTGGCACCATCCCTAAGGTGAAGCATGGTGGTGGCAGCATCATGCTGTGGGGATGTTTTTCAGCGGCAGGAACTTGGAGACATCTTTGGAAAGACCTGAAAATAGCTTTGCAGCGACACTCCCCATCCAACCTGACAGAGCTTGAGAGGATCTGCAGTGAAGAATGGGAGAATCTCCCCAAATACAGGTGTGCCAAGCTTGTAGCGTCATACTTAAGAAGACGCGAGGTTGTAATCGCTGCCAAAGGTGCTTCAACAAAGTACTGGGTAAAGGGTCTGTGACATTTGCAAAAATGTCTAAAAACCTGTTTTTGCTTTATCATTATGGGGGTATTTTAGAATAAGGCTGTACCGTAACAAAATGTGGAAAAAGTCAAGGGGTCTGAATTATTTTGGAATGCACTCTGTATCATTACATAGAGTTATCATGAAAAGCATAATTTATGACTTACTGATTTATGGTTTTAGACCCTCCATTTCATAGTGTCAGTTTGTGGTCTTTTACTTTTGCTTAGGAATTTGCCTTGTCATAGCTGAACCCTTGTAAAGGAAATGTCATTTTAGTCAAACTCTATCAGCTCAAAATGATTCTAAATGCATTTGTTTTGTCTTTTGTTCGTGAGACAAAGAAACGTAATAAGAAAGCTATAGTTGGAGTTTTCCGTCAAGTTGTCTCCACCAGTTACCACTAGATGCCACCATAGCACTTCATTGTAAAACCAGTATGAGCGACTGTGCTCCTGAGATAAAATGTGTCTGTGTTGTCATAGTGTTATGAGTGACTGTGCTCCTGAGATAAAATGTGTCTGTGTTGTCATAGTGTTATGAGCGACTGTGCTCCTGAGATAAAATGTGTCTGTGTTGTCATAGTGTTATGAGTGACTGTGCTCCTGAGATAAAATGTGTCTGTGTTGTCATAGTGTTATGAGTGACTGTGCTCCTGAGATAAAATGTGTCTGTGTTGTCATAGTGTTATGAGTGACTGTGCTCCTGAGATAAAATGTGTCTGTGTTGTCATAGTGTTATGAGTGACTCTGCTCCTGAGATAAAATGTGTCTGTGTTGTCATAGTGTTATGAGTGACTCTGCTCCTGAGATAAAATGTGTCTGTGTTGTCATAGTGTTATGAGTGACTGTGCTCCTGAGATAAAATATCTGTGTTGTCAATGCGTTAGTGTTATGAGCGACTGTGCTCCTGACATAAAGCATGTCTGTATGGCAGTGCTTCTGAAAGTATGGCTGTGTCTCAGCTGTCCAGCCGTTCTCCGTTCACCTCTCCCCCGCTGTGGTTGCAGGGCCAGGCAAAGGACGAATCCGACCAAGTTCAGGTGCGTCCGAGAGGAAGTAAGGCCGCTGTTCGCGAGTCTCTTCTCCTCGTTGGCTTCGCTTATAGGTGTGCTGTGGTCTGCGTAGCCCAATAGTGTGCTGCCTACACCTTACTAGCTATCTCTAGGCCCCGCCCACTAAACAACCCCTAGCCGCTGTAGCATAGACGCCTGTCTGAATATGCCAGGAGTGGAACGGTGTAAGCAAAAGAGCAAAGTCTTCACCTAGCCTATCAGAGGGCAGGGTGGAGCTATAACCTTTTGCATATGGCTATCAAATCCTGTCAGATGTCCATGAAGTGAAGAAGGTGAGGGGCTAGGAATGATCTGGACTTGTATGCAGACGCCATTAACCAAACTAAAGCCGCCTGACCAGTTTGTTGCACCTCGTCTAGCCATGGACACCAAGGGGAAACAGCAGTAGATTGACACAGAGAACCTCACACACGTGACGTGTCAATTTATTGGACGGATTCCAATGGGATCAAATGTCTTTGGGTCAGTTTATTTGGATTGTCGTATATTCTACACAAATGGGCTGCTTTTATTGTTGTGTGTAGTTTAATGTGCGTGGCTGCCAGCCTGTCCAGTGTACTAGACAGACAAGATGAGCTGTAGTGTGGACCAGGTTTAGCATGAGTGTGCCAGCTGCTCGATTAGGCCCAGGCTCTTGAGTGTGTGTGTGTGGTGTGTGCGCTAAAGAGAGATTTGACACCTGCGAGTAAGGGTGAAGAATGAGGATGACACCCAGGCCGTCGTGACACTGTCATGTTCCCACTGCCTGGAAAACAGATGGAATATGCCTCCGGAGAAAATGGAGGTCGCAAGAGTGTGTGAAAACGGGTGTGTGTAGTGCATGTGTGTGTTCGAGGCCAAGAGAGTTTACCGTCTCACTCTGATTCTGAACCAAGCATGACTTGACGATCTTTGAAGCTTTGTAAGAGCATGTAGTGGACATACTGATTGGATGGCACATTGACCAATGACAATGCATTATCACTAAGGGGTTTGACAGTAATTCATTCAAATGTCTTTAAATGAATTTCAACATTTTGACCGAAGGGTTTCTTGTAACTTCACAAAAATGAGTTATTTTACCATAATAGGTTAACATAATGACAAAGTCACGAGTACTGTAATTCCATATCTACTTTTTATACCTTCTGTGTCTATGTGTTCCATCTCCTCCAAAAGGAACATTTAGTTTTTTAATCATTTTGAATTGTGTTATATAAGGCTGCAGAGCAGTGTGTGTGTGGGTGCGTCAGGTGTGTGTGTCTCACGCCGTTCCCCTCTCCTCACCACACATAGAAAGCCAAGCTGGGCCCTGGTACTAAGAAGGTGATCGCTCCATCAGATGACAGCAGGTCTAATCTGCCCTTTAACAACCTGGACTCTGTCAAACTCACCGACTTCAACTTCCTGGCCGTGCTGGGGAAAGGCAGCTTCGGCAAGGTGAGCCAGGATTTGACTTGTATTATTAAGGAGGATGATGTGCTAGTTTCCCGGACACAGATTAAGCCTGGTCCTGGACAGAAAAGCTCTTTCAATGAAGATTCTCCATTGATCTTGCTTTTTAGTCTGGATCTTGCTTTTTAGTCTGGATCTTGCTTTTTAGTCTGGATCCTGCTTTTTAGTCTGGATCTTGCTTGTTCTGTGTTTGGTAAACCACCCCACAATGATTTGTCACAAGTTATTCTTATTGGCCTCTAAAATCAGCTACCCAACTTGTCATGTTGAATGTGTAGCGCGGGATGTTATCTATCGGACGAATCTGACATTGAGTAAGATCCAAGTCTATGTTGGTGTACGTGGTGTACGTGAGCAAAAACACGGACTTGGCCTCATCATCCATAATTGACACAAAACAGAGTCGGATAATGAACGAGTACAATGCAATGTTTCAGTTTAGACTGTCCGTAATCTCGATGTAGCACAACGTGAATAAATGAGTATATCCGCGCGTCAGTTGAGTAACAAGCATACAGTAACAACAAAACAGTAGAGTTAATAACACCACTGTCTGCATTAAGCCACCCTATTTAGAAGCCTTCGGTCTAACCTTTGACCTCTCGTGTACCAGGTGATTCTGGCAGAGATGAAGCCCACAGAGGAGCTGTACGCCATCAAGATCCTGAAGAAGGACGTGGTGATCCAGGATGATGATGTGGAGTGTACCATGATAGAGAAGAGAGTCCTGGCCCAGCAGGACAAACCACCCTTCCTCACCTCACTCCACTCCTGCTTCCAGACCGTGGTATGGAGACGACGGACACACGCATGCACAAGGGGATAAAACACACACACGTACACACACGTGGGTCTATGGACACGCCCGCATGCACAAACACACAATGACTTGCTTTTTGCTGTCCGTTGGTGTTGATGATGACGTTGCTCCCAATTCTCATAAGTGTGGTTGTTGTGATGGGGTAGGGTTTGTGGCCTTGCATGTGTCTGTGCAAGCCACACACATTGACATTTGCAAAGACACACAAACACACACACACACAGGCAGGGGCATAAACACGCACACACTATATACATATTATTTTTCTCTTACTCGTCAAGCTCCTCTATGACACACACACACACATATACCCACACACACAAAGTTCAATGAAGTTTTTCTTTGTTTTAATCTCAGCACTTCTCTCATTCCTCCTTAATCTTTAATCCCTCAATCTCTCTCGCGCAGAGACGACAAAGGGCAGGCGCCATCTGCACCGTACGGTGGCCAACACACATACACACACACATCCCCAAAGTGGAAATCAAAAATTCGATGCATTTTAAGTGAGAAGTCCAAATCCTCTTCACAATAAGATGCCACTAACAATTTGACGGTAATTGTTTAAGGAAACCACTTGCCTTGTCTGACAGGTTATGTCAAGCTTATGTTGAGCAAAGTGCATAAAATACCGTAAACCTTATTATAATCTCGCAGCGTGATTTAATTTCAAATCTATTCTTCAACAATGTGCGTTATGAGGAGGCGATAATTTAAATTGGGTTTAGTAAGCTGAGGAATACATAAATAGTCGCCTCTTCAGAACGCACAATGTTGAAAAGTTTCTAATTAAATCACACTTCCAGATAATAATTAAGCAATAAGGCCTGAGGAGGTGTGGTATATGGCCAATATACCACGGCTAAGGGCTGTTCTAATGCACGACGCAATGCAGAGTGCCTGGATACATGTAATAGTGCCAGACATAAACACATTTGTTGCATTGTTGTTTGCTGTTTTCTACTGTCTTGTGTTTTCTCTTTAGTTCATTTTCTTGGTTGTTGGTGCATTTGGGGTTCTTGGGGGTGGGGAATGGAATTAAATTTTATTTTTTGTATTAATTATTATTATTTTTCTTCTTGGAGGGAGACTGTAGGGGGGGTTTCGAATGGTTCAGGGGCAGCTGTTGGGGAACTGTGGGGGGGGATCTTGGAGGGTTCGCGTTCATGTTTTTTTTGGCCTGGTGGGAGATCTGTCTACGTGCCCTTGAGCAGGGCATTGACCCTGGATGTGTGTGTCACCCTGAATGGGAGTCTGGTGGATGACTGGTGTGGTGTAGTTGTTGAGCGGCTTCACTGCAAGTATATTGTATGTTTCGGGATATTCAATTAAAAAATATATATAAAAAAAAAGTGCCTGGATGCAGCACTTAGCCATGGGTATATTGGCCATATACCACAAACTCCCGTGGTGCCTTATTGCAGCACTTAGCCATGGGTATATTGGCCATATACCACAAACTCCTGTGGTGCCTTATTGCAGCACTTAGCCATGGGTATATTGGCCATATACCACAAACTCCTGTGGTGCCTTATTGCAGCACTTAGCCATGGGTATATTGGCCATATACCACAAACTCCCGTGGTGCCTTATTGCAGCACTTAGCCATGGGTATATTGGCCATATACCACAAACTCCCGTGGTGCCTTATTGCTATTATAAACTGGTTACCAACGTAATTAGACCAGTAAATGGTCATATTTTGTCATACCCGTGGTACACAGTCTGATATGTCATGTCTTTTAGCCAATCAGTATTCAGGGCTCGACCCACCCGGTTTATAGTGAGGTGTATGTTAAAGTTTTGCACTTTGAAAATGTCGCCCTGTGACTAGTGCAGGACAGACAGGTAAGAGGCTGTCTGAGGGATTTAGTTCAGTTTGACTAGACATAATGGAGTCCTACAAGGGAAATATTTCTGAGGGGTGTACTTTTTCCTCTCATGTTGTTGTTCTGCTTTCTATAGTACTTAACACTCCTACCGTATCCCCTATATGTGACTCAATACTACACAACAGCCTCACCACTGGGTCCTACAGTATAATGAAGAAAGCCTCTCGGGTCTTTCTGACATAGCTGTTATCATGACACAGTGTATGACGGTAGAGCAGAACCCAAAACATTATGAAAAACAATGTTATATGATATTAAACAGCCCCGTCTCTGTCTCCCTCTCTGCCCAGGACCGGCTGTACTTTGTCATGGAGTATGTGAATGGGGGAGACCTCATGTACCACATCCAACAAGCGGGCAAATTCAAAGAGCCACAGGCAGTGTAAGTTACCCTTTCCCCTCGCTTTCACCTTTTATACTGAACAAACATCTAAACACAGCATGTAAAGTGTTGGTCCCATTTTTCTGCTCCCGAGTGGCGCAGCATCTCAGGCACTGCATCTCAGTGCAAGAGGCGTCACTACAGTCCCTGGTTCGATTCCAGGCTGTATCACATCCGGCCGTGATTGAGAGTCCCATAGGTTGGCGCACAATTGGCCCAGTGACATTTGGGTTTGGCCGGGGTAGGCCGTCATTGTAAATAAGAATTTGTTCTTAACTGACTTGCCTAGTTAAATAGCTGAAATAAAAGATCCCAGAGAATTGTCATTTCTCTACCATAAGCCGTCTCCAACGTCGTTTTAGAGAATTTGGCAGTACATCCAACCGGCCTCACAACCGCAGACCACGTGTAACCACGGCAGCCCAGGACCTCCACATCTGGCTTCTTCACCTGCGGGATCATCTGAGGGGTGCCGAGGATAATTTCTGTCTATAATAAATCCCTAATTCCGATTGGCTGGGCCTGGCTCCCAAGTGGGTGGGCCTATGTCCTCCCGGGCCCACCCATGGCTGCACCCCTGCCCAGTCATGTGAAATCCATAGACTAGGGCCTAATGAATTTATTTCAATTGACTGATTTCCTTCTATGAACTGTAATCAGTCAAATCTTTCAAATTGTTGAATTTATATTTTTGATCAGGGGGAATAAGAGTGTGTGTGTAAAAGAGAAATAAACAGAGGGCTTGGAAGAGAGAGCGAGAAGGGAGAAGAAGAGGGAAAACTAGACTGGGCACTGCAAAGTACGGAGTAGAAGGAGAAACGACAGCCTAGGTATAAGAATTAATAGATCTATCAGCATGTGCCCAGTCTAGCTGAAGCACATTCCAGTCCTTTACAATCCTTCCTGTTGAAATGAATGGCTTCAGGGCTGTCTTAACATGGAGCATGTCATTGCAGGTTCTATGCAGCAGAGATCTCTGTTGGCCTGTTCTTCCTGCACAAGAAAGGAATCATTTACAGGTGGGTCTTCTTCCAATGTACACCAACTCAGAGGCACTTTATCCCATTCTAGGATCAATGTTTACCGTACACTGTGTATTGTCAAACCATTCATTCATCAATGTAATAATGTAAATGTCAAGAAAGTAACAGGAGGGGTGTAGAAAAGACCCTAAAATACAATGGTCATCTTCATTTGGCCCTTGTCACATGATGCGGGTGTCTCCTGCAGGGATCTGAAGCTGGACAACGTGATGCTGGACTCGGAGGGCCACATTAAGATCGCTGACTTTGGCATGTGTAAAGAGAACATATACGAGGGAGTGACCACTCGCACCTTCTGTGGGACGCCCGACTACATCGCCCCAGAGGTAGGAACAGGGGGAGTGTGTGTGTGTGTGTGTGTGTGGGGGGGTGGTCATCTTTGTCATTGTCTGGCCTGCGCCCCCGTCTCCGTGGTGATCCACATCCGAGTCGACAGCTCAGGATGCGCGCACACACACACACACACACACCATGTCTACTGAACATTTTGAGTTTGAAAGATTACCGTGTCTACTGAACATTTTGAGTTCGAAAGAGAGCGTTGTGCATGAGAATCTGCCCTTGATGTAACCAACCCAGTCAAGCACAGCCCAGTGAGGGACACCATATTGATTTCCTCTAAAACGTCCCCGAAGAGGTTCATGGGTGCTGAGGCTGGGTGGACAAGCTGTGTTGGTGAGGTACACACACACACACACACACACAGGGTGGTTGGGGTGGTGGTGAGCCCCTTTGCAAATGCACCGTCCAGCTCTCACAGCAGGGGCTCCAGTCAGGTTCTTATAACTCCACACGCTCTCGCTCTCTCTGACTTTGAGAGACTTGAGAGAGTAGAGGTTGATACCATTATATTAGCTCCAATGAAGGGTTGGAAATGGACATTTACCTAAAAGTCTGATTTCTTAATTGAAGTGAAATTGACCTCCACCTCATAATACGAGACGTTTTGCTTCCCCTATATGATTTATTAATTTTGTCTTGCTATTTTTGCGATGTGGAAGTTTGCTATCCTCTGTGTTCTGTGTTGTCGGGGGGGGGGGGGGGGGTTATATCATTTGATTTACACAACATTCCTACCACTTTGAAGATGCAAAATATGTTTTATTTGGAAACAAACAATAATAAGACACGAAAACAGAACTTGAGTATGCATAACTATCCCCCCCCCCCCAAAATCAATACATTGTAGAGCCACATTTTGCAGCAATTACAGCTGTAAGTCTCTTGGGTTATGTCTCTATAAGCTTGGCACATCTAGCCACTGGGATTTTTGCCCATTCTTCAAGGCAAAACTGCTCCAGCTCCTTCAAGTTGGATGGGTTCCGCTGGTGTACAGCAATCTTTAAGTCATACCACAGATTCTCAATTGGATTGAGGTCTGGGCTTTGACTAGGCCATTCCAAGACATTTAAATGTTTCCTCTTAAACAACTTGAGTGTTGCTTTAGCAGTATGCTTAGGGTCATTGTCCTGCTGGAAGGTGAACCTCCGTCCCAGTCTCAAATCTCTGGAAGACTGAAACAGGTTTCCCCCAAAAATGTCCCTATATTTAGCGCCATCCATCATTCCTTCAATTTTGACCAGTTTCTCAGTCCCTGCCAATGAAAACATCTCCACAGCATGATGCTGCCACCACCATGCTTCACTGTGGAGATGGTGTTCTCGGGGTGATGAGAGGTGTTGGGTTTGCGCCAGACATAGTGTTTTCCTTGATGGCAAAAAAACTTGATTTTAGTCTCATCTGACCAGAATACCTTCTTCCATATGTTTGGGGAATCTCCCACATGCCTTTTTGCGAACACCAAACGTGTTTGCCTATTTTTTTCTTCTTTTTCTTTTCCTTTCTGCCCACACTTCCGTAAAGCCCAGCTCTGTGGAGTGTACGGCTTAAAGTGGTCCTATGGACAGATACTCCAATCTCCGCTGTGGAGCGTTGCAGCTCCTTCGGGGTTATCTTTGGTCTCTTTGTTGCCTCTCTGATTAATGCCCTCCTTGCCTGGTCTGTGAGTTTTGGTGGGCGGCCCTCTCTTGGCAGGTTTGTTGTGGTGCCATATTCTTTCCATTATTTAATAATGGATTTAATGGTGCTCCGTGGGATGTTCAAAGTTTCATATACTTTTTTATAACCCAACCCTGATCTGTATTACTTGTGTCATGCACAAACTAGATGTCCTAACTGACTTGCCAAAACTATAGTTAGTTAATAAGAAATTTGTGGAGTGGTTGAAAAACTAGTTTTAATGACTCCAACCTAAGTGTATGTAAACTTCCAAATTCAACTGTATACTGAGATCATGTGACAGATCATGTGACACTTAGATTGAACACAGGTGGACTTTATTTAACTAATTATGTGACTTCTGAAGGTTATTGGTTGCACCAGATCTTATTTAGGGGCTTCATAGCAAAGGGGGTGAATACGTATGCACGCACCACTTTTCCGTTCTTTTAATTTTTTGAAACAATTAATTTTTTTAATTTCACTTCACCAATCTGGACTATTTTGTTTATGTCCATTACATGAAATCCAAATATAAATGATTTTAATATACAGGTTGTAATGCATCAAAATAGGAAAAACACCAAGGGGGATGAATACTTTTGCAAGGCACTGTATATACATGCACCAGTGTGTGTCCCCGTGTCCGTGTATCTACACACCAGTGTGTGGCCCCGTGCATATCTGTATGGGAGTACTCTTCCGTGTACTGTAGGTGTGTGTGTCTCTTAGTTGTCAGGACCCATGTGGAAAAATAGCTCACACGGTCCCCGTGCACCTCTCTCTCTTCCGCCTGTCACCACCACATTACGCCGCACACACACACAAACACACACACACATTGCATTGCTCTACTTCTCTCTCTCTTTCCACTCTTTACCTCTCACCCTGACCTACATAGGCAGCCATGGGAAGGCTCTGTGAGCGTCCCAAACGGCACCCTGTTTCCTCTATGGCCCTATGGGCCTTGGTCAAAAGCAGTGCACTATAAAGGGAATAGGGTGTCATCTGGGATGCAGCCTCTATCAATCTGAGAGGAACACGTTGGTCACTGTATGCTAATGGGAATTTACACACTGCGTTACCAGAGTAACAAGCCTGTGAGATAGAGAGGGGGAGGGTGAGATGGAGGGGAGGAAAAATAGAGAGAGACTGGGAGAGAGACTGGGAGAGAGACTGGGCGAGAGACTGGGCGAGAGACTGGGCGAGAGACTGGGCGAGAGACTGGGCGAGAGACTGAGCGAGAGACTGAGCGAGAGACTGGGCGAGAGACTGGGCGAGAGACTGGGCGAGAGACTGGGCGAGAGACTGGGCGAGAGACTGGGCGAGAGACTGGGCGAGAGACTGGGCGAGAGACTGGGCGAGAGACTGGGCGAGAGACTGGGCGAGAGACTGGGCGAGAGACTGGGCGAGAAACTGGGAGAGCGAGAGAAGCTGCTTTAGCGCTATCTTTGGATTGTCCTCTGGCTCCTTGTTTTGGCTTCAACAACTTCACTTCCTATTTTTAGGCTTTATGCAATTAGTGGTTGCGGTGACAGATGTTTTCAGATCAGAGCAATTCGTTTCTCTGTAAATCCTCTGTGTTGACAGAGGAAGAAGTCGAGAGAGAGAGCGAAACTGCCAAAGTTCACTTTTGCACTTTGTCAGTGTGCACTAAACTCAGCCTGACCTCCCATTTTGCCTCGCTCCCCAAAGCCTTTTAGCGATAGCAGCTAACGTTAGCCAAGACGGAGACCCTTCAACTGCTCTGCCATGCACTGAGTAGCAGTTGCCCTACAGATCAAGCTTATCTTGCCCATAACCTAACCCCAACCGTTGGAGGCAAGTTGACCAGGGTTTAACTTAATACACTTTACAGGTGCAAGAAAATGCCTCATTCTCTTGTAAGATTCAGTTTGATACATTAACTGATAACAAAATGCCATTCTAACACCAACTAATTATCTACAGCAGGGCTAGAGCCAGCTTAAAAGCCTTCATAGCCAGTAGCTCTCCAGGAGCACGGTTGGCCATCCCTGATATACACTATTATACACTATTATATACACTATATACATATTTACTTCTGAGTAAATCGGGTGCCGAATCACCTGTTCTCCTGAAAGCCCTACTGCCTTTCCACTCAGCCGTGTGACGCTGTTTGACTGAACACCATCAATCCAGCAGTCAGTATAGTAGCCTAACTAGTCAAATGCGTTCACTTCAAAACCTAGCAACAGACGTACAGCTTATGGCTTAATGTACCGTACTCACCGTGGTGCGCGTCGCTTCAACGAATCCAGTAACACCGAGGTGTGGGCCAACATCACTTCAACCCGCTGTGATGTTGTTTCTGAGATCAGGCGGAGGTTGTGTTCTGTGGCGTTTTTAGTAGTTGTCTTGTCTCCGTCGTTCCTATGTGCACGGCGCTATATTAAGAACGGTAGTGGTGGTGGAAGCCTTGAGTAGCTGTGAGTGATCCAGAACTGTCAAGTAGCATTAGGCCTGCCGGGAGACATCCACCGCAGCTCAGATGGACACAACCGCACGCACGCTCACACACACTCGCACACAGTATGTTTACGTTGAGGGATCTGGCCGTAGGCCTCTATGGAGTGTGGGAAATGAAAGAAAACAACATGAGATAGTGGAGCGACGGGTCATCAGAGTGTGTGTCCCTATCACATTCATGATGATGCCAAACCAGGGAAGAGACTGGCTGGGACACACACACTTGCAATCACTCATATACACAGATACAGACTGCATTCACACAAACACACTCGGTCAGTCTCAAACAGACAGACTGACAGAGACCGACCCACACACACGCACACACACACATACACTTAACTCAAATGAGTATTCTCACAGAAAACCCTACTCACACTTCGCCACGCAGTGCTGTGCATGGAGTCGAAGGTCACCATTTGCCCTGTGTCATTGTGACAGGCAAGGACAGCGGTGTCACATTGGTGCTCGCTGCAGTATGGCCTGAAACAAATCTAGATACCTATCTGTCAGCGTTACCTCCTTTCTCTCTCTGTGTCTCTGCCTCTCTCTCTCTCTCTCTCTCTCTCTCTCTGTGTCTCTGCCTCTCAATTCAATTCAATTCAATTTGCTTTATTGGCATGACGTAACAATGTAC
>NC_074667.1:10690736-10858236 GCF_029448725.1 Salvelinus fontinalis
TTCAATATAGAATAAATTGTAATATGAATAATTATGAACTGAAAACTACAATGAGCTATGATAAGTTTTTCTATAGCATCCTCAAACATCCTGGAGTAAATCAGATTGATTTAGCAATGTGATTGACTTATTGTTTTAAGGATCCCCCATACATCCTTTTAATTAAAAAAAAAAAAAAAAAAAAATCTTTAAACTTTATTTAATTAGGCAAGTCAGTTAAGAACATTCTTATTTACAATGACGGCATAGGAACAGTGGGTTAACTGCCTTGTTCAGAGGAAGAACGGCAGATATTTACCTCGTCAGCTTGGTGATTTGATCTAGTAACCTTTCAGTTACTGGCCCAACGCTCTAACCACTAGGCTACCTGCCTCCCCAAGCCTTCACCGTGGTTGTAAGGTTTACTAGAATGTTTCCAGACATATTCCGCTATGCGTTACACTGCTGAAGAACCACAATCATTTTAATTGAACCTTGTCTTTATCAAATCAAATGTATCCTATTTAGATGGAGTATGTTTTCAAGAGAAACCTGGTCCTTAGACTGCAGCAGTTTTGAGAGAGGTATTTGGGGAAACTGCGACACAAAATGGCCGCTATTATTAGCTCTGCTCTTGTTTTTTTTTACTCCGTCTGGTTTTACTTACTTTATGTTTCCCAATCCTGGTCTTGAGAGACCTGTGTGTGTGATGTTTTTTTTTTTTTTTTATCATAACCATCCTCTGTTAAATTTGTGTTGATTTGTTACAGGGTACTGAAGACCAGTTTACACAGGGACCCTTCGGGCAGGTGTGTAACTTGCGGCGCAACGGGTCAATTTGAACCCCCCAATAATATGTCATGTTTAGTTTGATTTCCTACTGTAAAGCGCCAAGCAGCTACATGCTTTCTTGCTTTGCACCACAGAATCAGTTCCTTGTTTTATGATCGTATCTTCCCCACTGCCAAATATGCTTTTGGCTGCGCACGGTCCAAGGGGCGCCGGCCCATTGTAAGCCCAGAAATGCGCACAGTGCAGTATAGGCTACACTCGAATGTTCCAAAATGCAATTGGCGGGAGCCGTTCTAAAAAGCGCACCGTATGTCAGTGGTTTTATGTGACCGAGATGAGCATTCAGAAAGAGGGGAGATCTAAAGATGCAACAGCTAGCATGGGTTGCTAGTATGACTAGGATTGTCTTGGGCTGCTGGACTATGAATTAAAGTTGATAGAAACCCAATAGAACATGCTAGAAATGCTGGTTTCCGTGGCATAAGGATCTGTTTATAAAATCATTCCCTCAATATTTTATGGTCAGATTTTTTGCTAGGCTACTTTGGAACAAGGTAAGACCTCAAAATGACATACAACCTCCAGGTTTTAAACAATTACGTTTATGGTTAAATTGTTTTAAAATGCTGATTGCCTCCGTTCAGATTTCACAGTGGTTGTGGTTGATGTTGTTCTCGCAGCTCTTGTGACCATTTTGTCCCGAACGAACCGTGCCTTGAGTATGTCAACAGTTAATTATCTTACATTATATTTGTCAAACATGACTGCCTTTAAGCCTTTTTATGTAATTAAAAGTTTGTCTATATTTTCTGACGCCTCCATTTCAGCGTCAGTGTGGACAAATCACCTAGGCTGTACTTTGAGATGTTGGCTAACTATATACATCCACCACGAGCCGCCAGAACCGCTTCAATGCGTCCAGTGCATTCGGCATTTTTAATAGATTTTTTTTGTTATTTTTAATTTTTTTCTCCACAATTTCGATCTTGTCTGATCGCTGCACTCCCCAACGTGCTCGGCGAAGATCGAGTCATGCGTCTCCAAAACATGACCCGCCAAGCAGCGCTTCTTAACACCCGCTCGCTTAACCCGGAAGCCAGCCGCACCAATATGTTGGAGGAAACACCGTTCAACTGACGACCGACTACAGCTTGCATGCGCCCGGTCCTCCAAGGAATCGCCAGAGCGCGATGAGCCAAGTAAAATTCCCTCCCCGCCAAACCCCTCTTAGACCGCTGCGCCACTCAGGAGACCGTTACAACCTTATTCTAAAACACATGTTTTAAATCCTCTTCATTCTACACACAATACAGATAATGACAAGACACATTTGTTTTGGGGCGGGGGACAATTTAAAAAAATAATAAACATTATTTTCAAGTATTCAGAACCTTTGCTATGAGACTCGAAATTGAGCTCGGGTGTGTCCTGTTTCTATTGATCATCCTTGATGTTTCTACAACTTGATTGGTCCACCTGGGGTAAATGCATGATTTGGAAAGGCACACAAATCAATATTATTGGTCACGTACACATATTTAGCATTGTTATTGCGGGTGTAGCGAAATGCTTGTGTTCCAAGCTCTAACAGTAGTATCTTAACAATTCACAATGTTGGAGTGGCATTGACTAAAACACAGAATAGAATACAGTATATACATATGAGATGAGTAAAGCAGTATATACTGTAGACATTATTTAAACATGGTGACTAGTGTTCCATTATTAAAGTGGCCAATGATTCCAAGTCTGTACATTTGAAGTCGGAAGTTTAGATACACTTAGGTTGGAGTCATTAAAACTCGTTTTTTAACCAGTCCACAAATTTCTTGTTAACAAACTATAGTTTTGGCAAGTCGGTTAGGACATCCACTTTGTGCATGACACAAGTAATTTTTCCAACAATTGTTTACAGACAGATTATTTCACTTATAATTCACTGTATCACAATTCCAGTGGGTCAGAAGTTTACATGCACTAAGTTGACTGTGCCTTTAAACGGCTTTGAAAAATTCCAGAAAATGTCATGGCTTTAGAAGCTGCTGATAGGCTAATTGACATCATTTGAGTCAATTGAAGGTGTACCTGTGGATGCATTTCAAGGCCTACCTTCAAACTCGGTGCCTCTTTGCTTGACATCATGGGAAAATTAAAATTAATCAGCCAAGACCTCAGAAAAAAAAATTCTAGACCTCCACAGGTCTGGTTGAACTTTGGGAGAAATTTCCAAATACCTGAAGGTACCATGTGCATCTATACAAACAATAGTACGCAAGTATAAATGCCATGGGACCATGCAGCCACCATACTGCTCAGGAAGGAGATGCATTCTGTCTCCTAGAGATGAATGTACTTTGGTGCGAAAAGTGAAAATCAATTCCAGAACAACAGCAAAGGACCTTGTGAAGATGCTTGAGGACACAGGTGCAGAAGTATCTATATCCACAGTAATACGAGTCCTATATTGACACAACCTGAAAGGCCGCTCAGCAAGGAAGAAGCCACTGCTCCAAAACCGCCATAAAAAAGTCCGACTACGGTTTGCAACTGCACATGAAGACAAAGATTGTACTTTTTGGAGAAATGTCCGCTGGTCTGACGAAACAAAAATAGAACTGTTTGGCCATAATAGCCATCGTTATGTTTGGAGAAAAAAGGGGGAGGCTTGCAAGCCGAAGAACACCATCCCAACCGTGAATCACGGGGGTGGCAGCATCATGTTGTGGGGGTGCTTTGCTGCCGGAGGGACTGGTGCACTTCACAAAATAGGTGGCATCATGAGGCAGGAAAAATATGTGGATATGTTGAAGCAACATCTCAAGACATCATTCATGAAGGTAAAGCTTGGTCGCAAATGTGTCTTCCAAATGGACAATGACCCCAAGCATACTTCCAAAGTTTTGGCAAAATGGCTTAAGGACAACAAAGTCAAGGTATTGGAATGACCATCACAGCCCTGACCTCAATCCTATAGAACATGTGTGGGTAGATCTTAAAGTGTGTGTGAGCAAGGAGGCCTACAAACCTGACTCAGTTACACCAGCTCTGTCAAGAGGAATGGGCCAAAATTCACCCAACTTCTTGTGGAAGGCTACCCAGAATGTTTGACCCAATTAAACAATTTAAAGTCAATGCTACCAAATACTAATTGAGTGTATGTATATGTAACCGATGTGAAATGGCTAGCTAGTTAGCGGTGGTGTGCGCTAATAACCTTTCAATCGGTGACGTCACTTGCTCTGATACCTTGAAGTAGTGGTTGCTATTGTGGACCGTTGTTGATGTGTGCAGAGGGTCCCTGGTTCGCGCCTGGGTCGGGGCGAGGGGACGGACTAAAGTTAAACTGTTACATAAACTTCTGACCCGCTGGGAATGTGAGGAAAGAAATAAAAGCTGAAATAAAGAATTCTCTCTACTATTATTCTGACTTTTCAGATTCTTAAAATAAAGTCCTAACTGTCCTAAAACAGGTAATTTTTACTAGATTTAAATGTCAGGAATTGTGAAACTGAGTTTAAATGTATTTGGCTAAGGTGTATGTAAACTTCCGACTTCAACTGCACCTTAATAGAAAATGACTTAAGTGAAAGTCACCCAGTAAAATACTACTTGAATAAAAGTATTTGGTTTACCATATAATTAAGTATCAAAAGTAAATTGAATTGCTAAAATATACTTAAGTATCAAATGTAAAAGTATAAATCATTTCACATTTGTTATATTAAGCAAATGAGAAGGCACAATTGTTTTCTTATTTATGGAAAGCCAGGGGCAGGCACAATCCAACACTCTGACATAATTTACAAATGAAGTATTTATGTTTAGTGAGACTGCCAGATCAGAGGCAGTAGGGATGACAAGGGATGTTTTCTTTAAGTGTATGAATTGGACCATTTTCCTGTCCTGCTAAGCATTAAAAATGTAACTAGTTATTTTGGGTGTCATGGAAAATGTATGGAGTAAAAAGTATGTTATTTTCTTTATGAATGTAGTGAATTTAAAGTTGTTCAAAATATAAATAGGAAAGTACAGAATTTAAAAAATTACTTAAGTAAAAAATACTTAAGTACTTTACACCACTGCTCTTGTTGGCATATCAAAACATAAAAATCAACAAGGTATTTTATTTTGGGATGGTTCATCTTCAGTTTGCGACGGTTGAAATTGCACTTCAGGAGGATTCTGATCTGAACTTGAGACCTGGATAACTACAGTAGTAGTCAAAAGTTTGGACACACCTCATTCAAGGGTTTTTCATTATTTGGACTATTTTCTACATTATAGAATGATAGTGAAGACATCAAAACTATGAAATAACACATGGAATCATGTAGTAACCAAAAAAAGTGTTAAACAAATCAAAATATATTTTATATTTGAGATTCTTCAAAGTTCTCAAACCCTTTGCCTTGATGACAATTTTGCACACTTGGCATTCTCTCAACCAGCTTCATGACGTAGCCAACTGGAATGCATTTCAATTAACAGGTGTGCCTTGTTAACTTTTGGAATTTCTTTTCTTCTTAATGCATATGAGCCAATCAGTTGTGTTGTGACAAGGTAGGGGTGGTATACAGAAGATGGCCCTATTTGGTAAAAGAACAAGTCCATGTTATGGCAAGAACAGCTCAAATAAGTATAGAGAAACGACAGTCCATCATTACTTTAAGACATGAAGGTTAGTCAAGAAGGGAAAATGTCAAAAACGTTGAAAGTTTCAAGTGCAGTTGAGATGGTTTTGGATGAGTGGTACCGCGGAGTGAAGGAAAAGCAGTCAGCAAGTGCTCAGCATATGTGGGAACTCCTTCAAGACTGTTGGAAAAGCCTTCCAGGTGAAGCTGGTTGAGAGAATGCCAAGAGTGTGCAAAGCTGTCAAGGCAAATGGTGGCTACTTTAAGGAATCAAAAATAAATGTAAAGCTTCCTGACTCCCAGCGTATACAAGTACAGGGAGGGCATTTAATAAATAAATGAACAAAACAAGAAACATGAGTAGCGTACAGATTTAACAGTATAACTTTACGTCGTCCCCTCGCCCCGACCCGGGCGCGAACCAGGGACCTTCTGCACACATCAGCAACTGACACCCACGAAGCGTCGTTACCCATCGCTCCACAAAAGCCGCGGCCCTTGCAGAGCAAGGTGCAACACTACTTAAGTCTCAGAGCAAGTGACGTAACTGATTGAAATGCTACTAGCGCGTACCCGCTAACTAGCTAGCCATTTCACATCCGTTACACTCACCCCCCTTTCAACCTCCTCCTTTTCCGCAGCAACCAGTGATCCGGGTCAACAGCATCAATGTAACATAACTTTAAACCGTCCCCTCGCCCCGACACGGGCGCGAACCAGGCAAGTGACGTAACTGATTGAAATGCTACTAGCGCGTACCCGCTAACTAGCTAGCCATTTCACATCCATTACACTCACCCCCCTTTCAACCTCCTCCTTTTCCGCAGCAACCAGTGATCCGGGTCAACAGCATCAATGTAACAGTATAACTTTACGTCGTCCCCTCGCCCCGACCCGGGCGCGAACCAGGGACCTTCTGCACACATCAGCAACTGACACCCACGAAGCGTCGTTACCCATCGCTCCACAAAAGCCGCGGCCCTTGCAGAGCAAGGGGCAACACTACTTAAGTCTCAGAGCAAGTGACGTAACTGATTGAAATGCTACTAGCGCGTACCCGCTAACTAGCTAGCCATTTCACATCCGTTACACAGACATGGGACACAGGAACAGAGTCAATAACGCCTAGGGAAAGAACCAAAGGGAGTGACATATATAGGGAAAGTAATCAGGCAAGGCGATTGAGTCCAGGTGAGTCTGAGGCGCTGACGCCCGTAACGATAGTGACAGGTGTGCGTAATAATGAGCAGCCTGACGATCTCAAGCGCCTGAAAGGGAGTATACGTTACAATATAAAATGTATTTAGATTGTTTTAGTTACAACATGATTCCATGTGTTATTTCATAGTTCTGATGTCTTCACTATTATTCTACTATGTAGAAAATTGTCAAAATAAAGAAAAACCCTTGAATGAGTAGGTGTGTCAACTTTTGACTGGTACTGTATATGCCGTGTAAACTACAACCAGTTAGCAAGTTTCCTAGTTCCAAGTAGCACGTGAATGCGGCAATATGCATGAGCGCTCCAATGTATAAATGTTTTAAAATTAGTAAAAACGAATGAACATTTCATAAATGTATTCCTATAGTGTTGTGTAACTAGGGAACTATTGGTGATGAGATGTTGTGTAATTCATATAACGTTAGCTAGCTAGCACAATATCAGGCTCCTCCCCTTTTCTACTGCAGTTTCAGATAGGCAGCGTTCATATTCACCCTAGTGAACAAGTAGCCAGTGCCCTTAATGGAGGTGCCAATGCCAAAGAGGAGAAAAGTGCAGGATTTAAGATGGCCAATAGAGAGAGAGCAAGAGCACCGTTCATGTTAAGGCAGGGAGAGGACAAACAGGTCATCGGGTGAGCATTTCAGTTTGTGAAGCCAAGTAAGAACATTCTGGACTGATTGCCTCGACTTCTTGTAAATGAATTGGGTATAAGTAGTGCTTGACTTGGGCAGGATCTCACCGGAGCTGAGTACCAGCACCTCACACTGCTTGAGCTCCCGTTCCTCTTATAGAATATTAGCTGAAAAAAATGAGTACCGGCACCTATTTCAGTCCAAGTTAAGCACTGGGTATAAGACATTATTCAAGTACTAGCCAAGCGTGGTGAAGGGTACACAAATAGAATAGATTTGACATTTAAATGTAGTTAAAGAAGTGGTGTGGTGGTGACTTACTGTTAAGAGTAAGAAGACAGTTTAAAGTAATATAGACAGATATTGGTGTGTCAGTTGTGATTGGGGTATATTGAAGAAATTATCAGGGCAGTTTATGTATTTTCCCTTAAATATTCACCAGAAACAATCATTTCACAGCTGTTTTTTAAAACGGAGGGGGGGGGGGGGCATGCCCCTGGACACCCCCTAGATGGGTGTTGACCCTGACCCCCTCCAATTTCCAACAAAAAGTTACGCCCTTGCCTTCAGGACAAGTATTTGGAAACACCCCACCATCCATCAGACCTACAATAGTAATGGTACAATAGCACAGATTTAGGGGCTACAAAATAATATATTGATCCATTAATCGTCCTGATCCTTTTGCTGACCTCTGGGTAGTGTTCATTAGAGCATCCAACAAAAAACTAAAATGAGTCTTATTGGACAAGTCCAGGTAGTCCCGTTTCAATCTGTTTTCTTCCGTTTGGTGCATAATGAACATGAGTCTGTTGTCTCAAGCTCGAGCCATTTCTAAAGGTTTGAGTCTAAGCATTAGCATAGAGAAATGTTAGTAAAAATAAGACACTTTCTATCCAGGGTATGTCTTTTTTATTAGTTAAACCTAAATGCAGTGAAAAGTTGGTTCAGGTATGTTTGGTGACAGAGGAAATACATACCATCATTAGCACTCAGAAACAATATATTAGCATATAAAATAATTCATAGTAAGTGCTATTATTAGTGCTAAAATGTTCATATTCATATCATAGCCTTTTTTATTCTTACATTTATTGGCCAAAGGTCTTTGTTTGTTTTACAGAGAAATGCTCCTAATATGAGTGCAGCATAGACTGTAGCCAGCAATTGACGGTCAAAGCATTAGTGCAATAGCCAACCAATAAGTCAGAGCAAACGAATCATTCCTTCATTGCAGTGTTGCTCCATCTGTCTCACTGCTCTGGTGCACATTCATTGTGTGTGCTTTATTTGTGTTTAGTTGTCAGTGGGACTCAAAGAGAAGAGTTGTGGCTGTCACCATCTTGTCTGTCACACTCCGGGTCTGCCTCCTGTGAAGTCTTACTCTTTCTCCATGACCTTTTCCCCTAAAAAACAACAGCATGGATCATCGCCCTTGACCAACAATCGCACTGTATATTTGAACAGCCTGTGTTTGGCCTGGGTTCTTACCTGTTCTGAGCCTGTTGCTGATGCCTTCATGTCACTATTTCTAAAGCAGAAGAAAAGGCGGATGAGAAAGAACTCGCATAGTAGCTGTTTAAAAAATGAGAAAGTATTGATTTGAAATAGTACTCGTTCAATTGCATCCCATCATCATTTAATCAGTCTCAAATGAATCAAAAGTTAAGACGTCATATGTATTTACGTGTAAGCTTCATTTCGCCTATCAATGTCAAAGCTTTCCCTATAGGAGTCCTCTATGGGTTCTTTCATCCTTCTGAAGCTGAAAATAAATGGAGATGTTGAAACAGTGGTTAGCCTAGAATAATTTGTAGCAGAGTAATTTTGGGGATAAGGGGGTCATAATTGCAAATATGGCTAGTGGCAAGGGCTAGATTCATTATCATAAGTCAGGGTGTCTTAACTTAATGTTAATAACAAACACTAAGCAAACATGAATAAGCTACTCACTTGATAACGGTGAACGTCACCATCGCCACCAATCCTAGCAGGCTCAGGCCGAACAGGACGCCCAGGACGATTACTATGACCTGGTCAGAGGCAGGTTCGGCTGACTCCTCCTCCACCACATGCTCCAGCTCCGCCCCAAACACCTTCTCGAGCTCTGCCTTCACCGTGCCCGCCTCGCTCTGCAGCTTGCTGTGGGTGACATCAGAGAACGGCCGTTAGGGGCTTATTCTCGAGAATGCAACGTCACATTACAGATTTTTCAGATAGATTTGTGTCGTGTAGAACAGACATGGATGTCCATCGTGCCGAATAGAAAATTGTGGAGGCAATGTTGCGTCCAGTCATTGTATGTCTATGTCAACTACTAAAGAATGTTCCACAAAAATTCCCTTAATGAGACCCACCCCAGACCCACCACCCTCAAAGTTAAACTTTAATCAACAATGGCTTTGATTTTCTCATTATAGGATGGGCTACTTTGTTGTGGATGAAGTGATTTTCGACAACACATTGGTCTTACTTTTTGACATCTTTGGCAGGGATGACTTCCCCGCCGTCCACGGCAATGAAGCTGACGTACGTCTTGGCGGCGCCCCTAGATTCCCGGGACGCAACAGCTCCTCTGCTGGTGCTGGAAATCTCTATCACCTTCACGGTCCAGGCCAGAACTCGCCCTAAAGACCTAAGAGACACAGAGAACGAGAGACATATGAGGAAGAGCGATGGAGTATTGAAAGTGGGCAAAAGGACCCCGTCTAACAGCCCCACACTTTTGTGTGGTACAAGACATCAGTTCTAATATCTTACTCTTCCATCTCTGGGACCTTCTTCTCCACAACATTGGTGGCCTGGTTGAGGGAGATGACTACGACATCATTACTGGCACTTCCCTGCACGTCCACCTGGGGGCAGAATAGAGTAGCATACTGTAACTACTGTTGAAAGTGAGTTAAGTCATGTGTGTTACCATATGTACAGTACACTGTTGTCACCACTCACATCCACCCTGGTTGTAGCATGGAGTCCTTTAGGATCTGTGGCCTTCACCAGGACGGCGGTCGTCTTTCCTTCTAATCCCACCGCTAACACCACGTACACCTGGCCCGTGGAACGGTCCACGTCGAAAGACGAGCTGGACTCAGTCAGACTGTAGTCCAAACGCCCGCTGTCACCACTGTCTGGGTCTGTGGCCTGGGGAGAGGGGCAAAGAGTGGGGGATCAGGATGGAGGAGCTGGATGAGAACTTATGTCAACTTTGACATGGCACCAGGGATGTAGGGGTTATCCCGCTGTTCACTTTTGCATCCCTTACCTGAACTTGGACCACAGGGTATTTGTATGGGGCAATGCTGAAGATCTTGGCTTCATAAGTCTCTTCCTTGAACTCTGGGGCCTCGTTCACATCTTCCACCTGTACCCTGACCTGAGAGGAATAGTGAGGGAAGAGAGTGAGGGACGAAAGACTACTTGTGATTTGAAATCTATTCCCCCATATGATGAGATAT
Source organism: Salvelinus fontinalis (assembly GCF_029448725.1). Classification (NCBI taxonomy): domain Eukaryota; kingdom Metazoa; phylum Chordata; class Actinopteri; order Salmoniformes; family Salmonidae; genus Salvelinus; species Salvelinus fontinalis. The sequence continues at coordinate 10,701,454 of NC_074667.1, forward strand.
TTTCAGCTAAGCAACCCCTCTAGAACTTCCTCTAAATCTGGTCGCCAGGTACCAGGATGGGTCATACCATTGCGACGGCAGAAGTAGGGGGAGTCCTGGAGTCCATTGCCTTCACCTCCAGGATGTACCACTCCTCAGTCTCTTTGTCCAGCGGCTCTTTGGTGGTGAGGGCTCCCAGGGCATCGACTGAGAACAGGTCCATGTGCGTGGACAGGACATAAGTAACCACAAACAAGGGGCTCCCTGGTGATGCCTTCACTGTCCCCACGAGTCTCCCTTTTGGTTCGTTCTCCGGAACGCTGAAGTCGTAGGAGGAGCTCTCAAAGGCCACATCCACTCCAAGGCTGACAGTCATCAGGAAGACCTGGACATTGACTATGAGGGGAAAAGAGAGAAAACACACACATATTTAGCATCCATCAATATTCAGACTAACATACGAAATAATACACTCGAACTCAACGTTACAAAAACACAAGTCCACTTGCGATGCTCGATCCCTGACCTGTGGAGTTCAGAGGAGGCATCCCGCTGTCCTTTGCCATTGCAGTGAGTTCAAGCAGTGTGTCCTCCGTGATATCAGAAAGGTCAGAGGCCACAGTCACCTCTCCTGTGCTACCATTCAGCGCCAAGCGAGGGGAGGCGCCTGAGAAGAAACTAGATAGCCAGAGGAGGAGCATTTGACGCATAACCCGGTGTAGAAACAGACACATTTCTTCAATATCGTTAAGGATCCATTTAGGCTGATTTTATTCCTTAATTTGGACTTTGGACTTGAAACTCATCTCTACAGTATCGGCTCTACGACTGGGAGTAGAAAGTACAACAGAGGTGTGTGTGTGTAAGTTTTGACAGCAGTGCATGGCTAACCTGTAGGTGATGAGTGCGTTCAGGCCCATGTCCTTATCTGTGGCAGAGAGGGTCAACAGCGCGTCCCCCACCTTGGCGTCCTTCACCAGGATGCTCTTAGTGTACGTACTGGCACTGAACACCGGCGTGTTGTCATTAACATCCGTCACACTCACTCTGATGCTGGTCATGTTCTGGTGAAGCGGGGTTGGAATCGTTGAAACCAACTTTGTGTAAGAAGGTAGGCTGCACAGAACTTTGATATTTTGTTTTATGGTATTATGGTGTATAGTGTTGTGTTATGATATGGTACTGCTATGGTAATGTCGTACTGATTTTAGGGTGAAGGGACCCTATCATTTAGGCCACTGTGTTTTGTATATAGTACCTGTCTCTGTGGTGTCCCCTTGTCAGTGGCCACAATGACCAGCTCATAGATGTCCTTGGTCTCCCGATCCAGAGGACCCACAACCAGTAGCATCCCATCCTTCAGCACAAGACACACTAGTGTAAATACACAGTGTTACCCTAACAATATTGCTCATGATTAAGCGAGTATGCTGAGATGAAATGTCCTGAGAAGAAACATGGTTTGCCAATGATGAGGTCATCAAGAGAGTCTGCTTTTTTTTGTGTTTTGTAATTTCTTAATCAAAATGATTGACACCTCAGTAAACAAACCTGATACCCTAGATCCACATTCACATCTAACAAAATGTATTATGTAAAGAAGGTTCACCTGAAGCTTCATTATTTGGTCAGACTCACCTCTCTGAAGCGAAATAGCGTGGCAGATGAGGAGATGGAGATGGTGACTTCTCCGTTGGAGCCGAGATCTGAGTCTGTGGCAAGGATATGGTACACCTCTCCTGGAGACTTGTCAGAGTACTCCCCCTCAGGGAAAGGGATGGGGTCTGGAAGAGTAGGGAACTGGGGTGTGTTGTCATTGTAGTCCAGAACGGTGATGTTGAGCTGGGCTGTGGCGTTCAGGCCATCTTCGTCCACCGCCACCACCTGAACACAGTGAGAGGGTTAAGACCTTAACATGTGACTTTGTTGAAATTGTTGACCGTCATGGTCTCGCTGAGCGTCTTATGTGAAATTATCAGCCTGCATTTGCCTATCCACATCGTACATTTTTATCACCTATATGACTTAACAACACGAGCAAAGACAATGTTAACTTTGGTGTCTAGGTGGGGTTGAGGTCCGGGTGATAGGAAGAGATAGATTGTTCTCCAGTTGTGTCCTTGCCCATCGTTAAGATATGAAAAAGCTTCCCCCTTCTACATAGATTACATTTATGGAAGTACACCCAACTGCTATTGGGGCCTATATTTGGGTGTAGACCTTATGAGAAATGCAGCGAAAGCACATGTAGATTGACATGACGTAGTATACCTGTAAAACATAGTTATCCTTTGTCTCTCTGTCCAAGGTGACGTCATTCTTCAGGGACACAACACCTTGTTTGTTTATGTTGAAGGTATCACTGGTAAATATGAAGTGACCTTTCGAGAATCCACCCTAAAAGGAAAACACAGAGATAATGGTGTCAGTTTATTATTCCAACGTCAGTCATAAATGTATTAGTGGGATGGATGTATTGAAATATTTTCAGATTGTTGATATCGTCATGAAATACACCATTATATATTGTCATCAATATACAGTACCAGTCAAAAGTTTGGACACACCTACTCATTCCAGGGTTTTTCGGTATTTTTACTATTTTCTACATTCAAGAATTTAACCTGTTTGGGATAGAGGGTGCTGTTTTCACTTTGGGGAAAAATCGTGCCCAATTTAAACGGCCTCGTACTCTATTCTTGCTCGTACAATATGCATATTATTATTACTATTGGATAGAAAACACTCTCAAGTTTCTAAAACCGTTTGAATTATATCTGTGAGTAAAACAGAACTCATTTTGCAGCAAACTTCCTGTCAGAAAGTGAAAAATCTGAAATCGAGGCTCTGTTCCAGGGCCTCCCTATTCATTTGCTTGAAATCTATGGGTATACATGCACTTCATACGCCTTCCACTAGATGTCAATAGGCAGTGAGAGGTGGAATGGGGTGTCAAGCTTTATCTATGGTCAAAAGAGAGTTCTTGGAATGACATGACCCGTTTCCTTTGTTCAGCAAGGCACGGAAAGGAACTCTGGATTGCCTTCTGAAAAGCTTTCGTTATAGACGGCTAATATCTCCGGCTTTGATTTTATTTGATAAATGTGATAATATCATCGTAAAGTATGTTTTTTTCAATATAGTTTTATCAGATTATTGAAAGTTTATCGGGAGTTTTGGCGTGTTCCGTTCTCTGCGTTTGGTGACGATGGACAGCTTCGCACCACTTGGCTAGCTTTGGTTGCTAATTTGACAGACGAAGAGGACATTCTAAATCCAAACAACGATTATTCTGGACAAAGGACCCCTTGTACAAGATTCTGATGGAAGCTCAACAAAAGTAGGACCCATTTATGATGTTATTTCATATTTCTGTCAAATGTTTAGTATTATTTTCCGCCCTGATTTTGGGCGCTGTCTCGCTATAACGTAAGCTGTATGTCGTACTAAAGTTATTTTTAGAATCCTAACACGGCGATTGCATTAAGAACTAGTGTATCTATCATTTGCTGTACAAATTTATTTTTTAGTAAAGTTTATGATGAGTTATTTGGTCAGAATAGGTGAGTGTCAGAAATATATCCGGAGATTCTGGAAAAAAAGTTGCTACGTTTTCACAATGTATAACCACGGATTTCAGCTCTAAATATGCACATTTTCGAACAAAACATAAGTGTATTGTATAACCTGATGTTATAGGACTGTCATCTGATGAAGCTTGTCAAGGTTAGTGAAAAATTATATATCTTTTGCTGTTTTTTTGCGATCGCTAACTTTTGCTGCTGATAAATGTGTTGTGTTTTTGGCTATTGTGGTAAGCTAATATAATGCTGAAAAAATCTGAAATATTGGCTGGATTCACAAGATGTTTGTCTTTCATTTGCTGTACACCATGTATTTTTCATAAATGTTTTATGATGAGTATTTACGTATTTCACGTTGGTCTCTGTAATTACTCTGGCTGCTTCAGTGCTATTTGTGATGGTAGCTGCAATGTAAAACTATGATTTATACCTCAAATATGCACATTTTTCAAACAAAACATAGATTTATTGTATAACATGTTATAAGACTGTCATCTGATGAAGTTGTTTCTTGGTTAGTTTGGTTGGTTCTTGGTTAGTTTGGTTGGTTTTGTGCAAGCTACCTGTGCTGTGAAAGAAATGTCTGTGCTTTTTTGTATTTGGTGGTGAGCTAACATAAATATACGTGGTGTTTTCGCTGTAAAACATTTTAAAAATCGGACATGTTGGATGGATTCACAAGATGTTTATCTTTCATTTGCTGTATTGGACTTGTTAATGTGTGAAAGTTAAATATTTCTAGAAAATATTTTTTGAATTTCAGTGGAATGTGTGGGCGGAACCCCTGTACTTAACTTTTAAGACAAACTATGAAATAACACATCACGTAGTAAGCAAAACATTTTTTTTTTATTTTTTTTTATTTTATCCCCTTTTCTCCCCAATTTTCGTGGTATCCAATCGCTAGTAATTACTATCTTGTCTCATCGCTACAACTCCCGTACGGGCTCGGGAGAGACGAAGGTCGAAAGCCATGCGTCCTCCGAGGCACAACCCAACCAAGCCGCACTGCTTCTTTAACACAGCGCGCCTCCAACCCGGAAGCCAGCCGCACCAATGTGTCGGAGGAAACACTGTGCACCTGGCCCCTTGGTTAGCGCGCACTGCGCCCAGCCCGCCACAGGAGTCGCTGGAGCGCGATGAGACAAGGAAATCCCTACCGGCCAAACCCTCCCTAACCCGGACGACGCTAGCCCAATTGTGCGTCGCCCCACGGACCTCCCGGTCGCAGCCGGCTGCGACAGAGCCTGGGGGCGAACCCAGAGACTCTGGTGGCGCAGTTAGCACTGCGATGCAGTGCCCTAGACCACTGCGCCACCCGGGAGGCCCAGCAAAACATTTTTAAACAAATCTAAATATATTTGAGATTCTTCAAAGTAGCCACCCTTTGCCTTGATGACAGTTTTGCACACTCTTGGCATTCTGTCAACCAGCTTCATGAGGTAGTCACCTGGAATGCATTTCAATTAACAGGTGTGCCTTGTTAAAAGTTCATTTGTGGAATTTATTTCCTTCCTAATGCGTTTGAGACAATCAGTTGTGTTGTGACAAGGTAGGGGTGGTATACAGCAGATAGCCCTATTTGGTAAAAGACCAGGTCCATATTATGGCAAGAAAAGCTCAAATAAGCAAAGAGAAATGACAAGCCATCATTACTTTAAGACATGAAGGTCAGTCAATCTGGAAAATTTCAAGAACTTTTAAAGTTTCTTCAAGTGCAGTCTCAAAAACCATCAAATGCTATGATGAAACTGGCTCTCATGAGGACCGCCACAGGAATGGAAGACCCAGAGTTACCTCTGCTGCAGAGGGGAAGTTCATTAGAGTTAACTGCACCTCAGATTGCAGCCCAAATAAATGCTTCACTTAGTTCAAGTAACAGGCACATCTCAACTGTTCAGAGGAGACTGCGTGTATCAGGCCTTCATTGTCGAATTGCTGCAAAGAAACCACTACTAAAGGACACCAATGGTCCAAGAAACATGAGCAATGGACATTAGACCGGTGGAAATCTGTCATTTGGTCGGATGAGTCCAAATTTGAGATTTTTGGTTCCAACCACCGTGTCTTTGTGAGATGCATGTGTGGATCCCACTGTGGAGCATGGAGGAGGAGGTGTGATGGTGCTTTCCTGCTGACAGTGTCTGTGATTTGTTTAGAATTCAAGGCACACTTAATAACCAGCATGGCTACCATAGCATTCTGTAGCGATATGCCATCCCATCTGGTTTGTGCTTAGTGGGATTATTATTTGTTTTTCAGCAGGACAATGACCCAACACACCTCCAGGCTGTGTACGGGCTATTTGACCAAGAAAGAGAGTGATGGAGTGCCTCATCAGAACCTGGCCTCCACAATCACCTGACCTCAACCCAATCTTTTTAAATTGAACCTTTTATTTAACTAGGCAAGTCAGTTAAGAACAAATTATTGTTTACAATGACGGCCTAGGAACAGTGGGCAGAACAACAGATTTTTACCTTGTCAGCTCAGGGATTCGATCTTGCAACCTTTCAGTTTCTAGTCCAACGCTCTAACCACTAGGCTACCTGCCACCCCATGAGATGGCTTGGGATGAGTAGGACCGCAGATTGAAGGAAAAGCAGCCAACAAGTGCTCAGCACATGTGGGAACTCCTTCAAGACTGTTGGAAAAGCATTCCAGATGAAGCTGGTTGAGAGAATGCCAAGAATGTGCAAAGCTGTCATCAAGGCAAAGGGTGGCTACTTTGATGAATCTCAAATATAAAATATATTTTGATTTGTTTAACACTTTTTTGGTTCCTACATGATTCCATATGTGTCATTTCATAGTTTTTATGTCTTCACTATTATTATACAATGCAGAAAATAATAAAATTAAGAAAAACAGGACCCTCCGCAAGGCTAATTTTAGACCCAAGCCAACCCCTGTACCCGGACTTTGAAATACTCCCCTCTGGGCGCAGGTATAGGGCACCCCTCAGCAGGAAAAACAGAACCAGACAATCATTTGTGCCAGGTGTGATATCCCTCCTAAATAGCTCGGGCTAATGTCCCTATCGACTCAGTATTCTTATTTTATTTTTTAAATGTTTTATTTTTTAAATGTTTTATTGGTATGTAAGTGTTATGAAAGTTGTATTGTCCATTTTGTTTTGTATTTAAATGCCACTTTCAATGTGTGCATGACACTGCAACAAAATTTCCCCATGGGACAATAAAGTCAGTAAGTAAATAAACCCTTGAATGAGCAGGTGTGTCCAAAATTTTGACTGCTACTGTATATATTGTCATTGATATACACTGCTCAAAAAAATAAAGGGAACACTTAAACAACACAATGTAACTCCAAGTCAATCACACTTCTGTGAAATCAAACTGTCCACTTAGGAAGCAACACTGATTGACAATAGATTTCACATGCTGTTGTGCAAATGGAATAGACAAAAGGTGGAAATTATAGGCAATTAGCAAGACACCCCCCAAAACAGGAGTGATTCTGCAGGTGGTGACCACAGACCACTTCTCAGATCCTATGCTTCTTGGCTGATGTTTTGGTCACTTTTGAATGCTGGCGGTGCTCTCACTCTAGTGGTAGCATGAAACGGAGTCTACAACCCACACAAGTGGCTCAGGTAGTGCAGTTCATCCAGGATGGCACATCAATGCGAACTGTGGCAAAAAGGTTTGCTGTGTCTGTCAGCGTAGTGTCCAGAGCATGGAGGCGCTACCAGGAGACAGGCCAGTACATCAGGAGACGTGGAGGAGGCCGTAGAAGGGCAACAACCCAGGAGCAGGACCGCTACCTCCGCCTTTGTGCAAGGAGGTGCACTGCCAGAGCCCTGCAAAATGACCACCAGCAGGCCACAAATGTGCATGTGTCAGCATATGGTCTCACAAGGGGTCTGAGGATCTCATCTCGGTACCTATTGGCAGTCAGGCTACGTCTGGCGAGCACATGGAGGGCTGTGCGGCCCCACAAAGAAATGCCACCCCACACCATGACTGACCCATCGCCAAACCGGTCATGCTGGAGGATGTTGCAGGCAGCAGAACGTTCTCCACGGCGTCTCCAGACTCGGTCACATCTGTCACATGTGCTCATGTGCTCAGTGTGAACCTGCTTTCATCTGTGAAGAGCACAGGGCGCCAGTGGCGAATTTGCCAATCTTGGTGTTCTCTGGCAAATGCCAAACGTCCTGCACGGTGTTGGGCTGTAAACACAACCCCCACCTGTGGACGTCGGGCCCTCATACCATCCTCATGGAGTCTGTTTCTGACTGTTTGAGCAGACACATGCACATTTGTGGCCTGCTGGAGGTCATTTTGCAGGGCGCTGGCAGTGCACCTCCTTGCACAAAGGCGGAGGTAGCGGTCCTGCTGCTGGGTTGTTGCCCTCCTACGGCCTCCTCCACGTCTCCTGATGTACTGGCCTGTCTCCTGGTAGCGCCTCCGTGCTCTGGACACTACGCTGACAGACACAGCAAACCTTTTTGCCACAGTTCGCATTGATGTGCCATCCTGGATGAACTGCACTACCTGAGCCACTTGTGTGGGTTGTAGACTCCGTTTCATGCTACCACTAGAGTGAGAGCACCGCCAGCATTCAAAAGTGACCAAAACATCAGCCAAGAAGCATAGGATCTGAGAAGTGGTCTGTGGTCACCACCTGCAGAATCACTCCTGTTTTGGGGGGTGTCTTGCTAATTGCCTATAATTTCCACCTTTTGTCTATTCCATTTGCACAACAGCATGTGAAATCTATTGTCAATCAGTGTTGCTTCCTAAGTGGACAGTTTGATTTCACAGAAGTGTGATTGACTTGGAGTTACATTGTGTTGTTTAAGTGTTCCCTTTATTTTTTTGAGCAGTGTATGTATATATATATATATATATATATATATATATATATATATATATATATATATATATATATATATATATATGAAAAATATTGACTACGGTATATCGATTACGGTATAACAATGACGATAAATCAACTACTATATATATATATATAGTATATATATATATAGTAGTTGATATATCGTCATTGTTATATATATATATATAGTAGTTGATATATCGTCATTGTTATACCGTAATCGATATACCGTAGTCAATATTTTTCATTTCGTGCAGATATATCACTGATCTCAATGTAGATGGTAATGTTATAGATATTGTTTATATCATAACGAAATATAATCGATCTCATGATGATAATGACAGTCTCATTTCTCTGACCTCATCCTCGTCGGTGACCTCCAGGGTCACGATAGCCGCTCCGCTGGCCAGGTTCTCAGAGACGGCGACATCGTAGCGCTCTGCGCTGAACTGAGGCGGGTTGTTGTTCACATCTTTCACCCTCACCACCACTGATCCATTCCCAACGAGGGACGGGGTCCCCCCATCTGCGGCCTGTACCATTAGGTTGTACACCTTCACTGTTCCATAGTCCAAGGCCTGAGCCAGCCGCAGTTCCCCAGTGGAAGAGTCCAACTGGAAGAACGCCACGGTCGAGGGAGGGTCTTGCTGAAATATACTATAGGTCACTGTACCGTTTGTGCCTTCGTCAAGATCCACCGCTTCTAGGGTGACCAGTGTTGTTCCCACAGACTCTGTTTCTAAGACCTCAACCTCATATTCCGTCTTGGAGAAACTTGGAACATTGTCGTTGATGTCAGATACTTGAATGAGCAGGGTGGCGGTTGCGGAGAGAGCTGGACGACCTTGGTCCTGAGCCACCACCTCCAGGCTGAACTCTGCTTTGGTCTCTCTGTCCAGCGCCCCAGCCAGGGACACCATCCCTATTTTGGGATCGATAGCGAACTTTCCCTCGCCTCCCCGGAGGGCATAGCGGAGCTCCCTGTTGAAGCCACTGTCCGCGTCCGTGGCGGTCATGGCAGTGAGGTTGGCCCCTACCTCCGTATCCTCCGGGACCAGTTGTGTCACAGAGCTGGCGCCAAACACGGGGCTGTTGTCGTTGATGTCAATCACTTCCACCACAACGGTTGCCTCATCGCTACTGGTGCCATCCGAGATTGAGATCTGGACTGAGTAGTTATTTTGGGTCTCATAGTCCAGTTTGACCTTAGAGGTGAAAACGCCTTTGGAGTCAACGGCGAACTTGTCGGCGTCTGTCAGGACCTGAAGCGTCACGGGAACTACTGTTGTTACTGCTAGGAATGTCACCTATATAGGGGGTGACAAAAATGTTATAGGATCGATCTGGTTGTTTTTTTCAGATGAAGTAGAATTTAGTGGTTCTGGGGAAGTTCACCTTGACAATCACCGTCCCTGGATCTGTCTCTTCCTCTATCCTCCCACGGTAAGTGTTCAAGAGGAACTGGGGTTTGGAATCTCCAGGTGCCTGGATCTCCACTAGCACCGAGGAGGAACGAGATATTACGCCACCTACAGGACAGGAGGAGAACAGTCACTTTGTGGTGCAATTTCTTTGGGACCCATAACCAAATCTCCAGCTGTTGAGGGCCTCCCGGGTGGCGCAGTGGTCTAGGGCACTGCATCGCAGCGCCAGCTGCGCCACCAGAGACTCTGGATTTGCGCCCAGGCTCTGTCGCAGCCGGCCGCGACCGGGAGGTCCGTGGGGCGACGCACAATTGGCCTAGCGTCGTCCGGGTTAGGGAGGGTTTGGCCGGTAGGGATATCCTTGTCTCATCGCGCACCATTGACTCCTGTGGCGGGCCGGGCGCAGTGCACGCTAACCAAGGGGGCCAGGTGCACGGTGTTTCCTCCGACACATTGGTGCGGCTGGCTTCCGGGTTGGAGGCGCGCTGTGTTAAGAAGCAGTGCGGCTTGGTTGGGTTGTGTTTCGGAGGACGCATGGCTTTCGACCTTCGTCTCTCCCGAGCCCGTACGGGAGTTGTAGCGATGAGACAAGATAGTAATTACTAGCAACTGGATACCATGAAAATTGGGGAGAAAAGGGGGTAAAAATAAATAAATAAATAAATGAAATCTCCAGCTGTTGACTGACTAGCCTCCTGTAGATATACACTATTCCTCTCATATTACTTTAGTCTACAGTGTATATATATGGTTACTAGTCTATGGTATGTTTGCTCGAGTTGCTTGTGTTCTTTCACATACCTCCTCAACTTTACGTTCAGATTAATTCCGCGTTACAATGCGCTCCACAAAATTGTTTACATTACACTAGCTTCAAGTTCTCTATACAGAGACTGTACCTAGACTCACCGTCTCTTGCTGCTACATAGAGAGGGAACCGAAGGACCGTGTTCTCCTCCAGAGGAATGTTATTTTCCAGCTTTATCTCGCCTGTGTTTTCATCGATGGAGAAATATCCTTCCAGGTTCCCAAACTCTATTGAGTACTTGACCTGTCCATTAGCACCAGCATCCAGGTCCGCTGCTTCAACCTACCAATCACACAGTGTGGCGACAAAGCCATCGTTTTCTTTTTTACAATCGTGTTACTATGGCTGTCATGCGTTTCCCACATTGTAAATGGCTCTGACAAAATACTTTAACAAACACAGTGACGAATTGAGGTTCAAGGTTAGACACCATCTCACCTGGGTAATCAACATCCCCACCGTTTGGTTCTTGAAGACCTTGCCCTCGTACCTGGAGCTCTTAAATTGAGGACTGTTGTCATTCTCATCCAGGAGGGTGACGTTCACATCAGCCAACACAACGTGGTTAGGCGGGTCGTTTTCCCGTGCTTCAATCTTCATATTGGATGTAGGGAAGACATGGGAAGGTGTTCAACAGTATACCAACTGACGTGTGCACTCCCCATTGTGACAGACTTCTTGATAAGACATGTTTTATTAGATGGTACAGGGCACTGCCAAGTGCCATTAGACCTGGAGTTTGCACCTTTTTAGACATATTTACAGGTTCCTTGCTGATTTATTAGCTATTGTGATTATGTCTGCTCCTAAATGGATCAAAGTTGTAGGTCTGAGTACTGTTATGTTTCAGAGTGTCTGACCTGAAAGGTGAAATTTCCAACAGTCTCCCTGTCCAGGTCAGCTGAACTCTTCACTATGACAGTTCCATCCAAGAGTATAGAGAAAGGGACAGTCTCCGGAAGGATCCGCAACGTTCCCACAAATCCACCCTGAGACAAAGACAAAATGGTTTCATGTCCAATTGGGGGGGAAAATGAAGTTTTTTTGTGACAAATGATTTGGCTCATGTCGAAACCGACAACTCAAGATACAAACGTGTAAACTGTTTTGATATATGCACTTATTGACATTGCATCCTTGCTCGAGTAGTGAAATACATCTCTTTTTGTGTAAATCCATCACCCATTTGTTTTATGTGCAATGAACCTCTAAGCCACTATACCTACCTTGTCCAGGTCAGTGATTGTGACTCTGAAAACAACTGTGTCTTTTTGAGAGTTCTCCAATATTGCGACAGAGTAGCTAGCTTTGTCAAACTCTGGAGCGTTGTCATTGACGTCCTCGATTGTGACAGACACCAACGCGTCAGCGGTCTTTAGGCTGTCATCCTGCTGAGATGCCTGGAAGGAAGTGATAGATGTTGATATTTGACATCCATAACTTGGGATGTATACAACGGTAACCAGCCCTCCTAATGCCCATACCATGTTAACTGTCTTAATGCACTTGTGATTGTGAATAAATCTACAGTGAGAATGAACTGAGAGAAGTACGGTTTGACTTTTTAGAGAAGTCGTAAAACGCTAGAATGCTATAGCTACAATTCCCAATACCTTGATATTGACAGTGACTGTAGGTATCTCCTCTCTGTCCAGCCCAGTCACCACAGAGATGACTCCACTGTTTGTGTCGATGTTGAAGTTACTGCGATACTTGCTCGGCGATACTGAGGTAAAGTCACACAACAACATTCCACCACAATGTGAACAGAACCAAAACAATTGCCTCATACATACGTTTTCATGCAAATAGGATATTCTGATGGTTTCCATATGCAAAGATACACTCCATGACCAAATGTATGTGGACACTTGCTCGTCGAACATCTCATTACAAAATCATGGGCATTAATATAACCACCTTCTGGGCGGAAAGCCTCTTCTGGGAAGGCTTTCCACTAGATGTTGGAACATTGCTGCATTGATGCTTCCATTCCATGCTTCCATTCAGCCACAAGAGCATTAGTGAGGTTGGGCCTGGCTCGCAGTCTGCGTTTTCAATTCAACCCAAAAGTGTTCAAAGGGGTTGAAGTCAGGACTCTGTGCAGACCAGTCAAGTTATTCCACACCGATATCGACAAATCATTTCTGTATGGACCTCACTTTGTGCACGGGAGCATTGTCATGCTGAAACAGGAAAGGGCCTTCCCCAAATTGTTGCCACAAAGTTGGAAGCACAGAATTGTCTAAAATGTAATTGTATGCTGTAGCGTTAAGATTTCCGTTCACTGGAACTAAGGGGCCTAGCCCAAACAATGAAAGACCGCCTCAGACCATTATTTCTTCTCCACCAAACTTTACAGTTGGCACTATGCATTGAGGCAGGTAGCGTTGTCCTGGCATCGGCCAAACCCAGATTTGTCCGATTTGCCCGATGGTGAAGCGTGATTCATTCCAAAGAGAACGAGTTTCCGCTGCTCCAGAATGCAATGGAGGTGAGCATTACACCACTCCAGCTGACGCTTGGCATTGTGCATGGTGATCTTAGGCTTGTGTGCGCTGCTTGGCCATGGAAACCCATTTCATGAAGCTCCCAACGAACAGTTCTTGTGCTGACGTTGCTTTCAGAGGCAGTTTGGAATTCGGTAGGGAGTGTTGAAACCGACAGATGATTTTTACGTGCTTCAGTACTCGGCAATCCCGCTCTGTGAGCTTGTGTGGTCTACCACTTTGCGCCTGAGCCGTTGTTGCTCCTAGATGTTTCCACTTCACAATAACAGCACTTACAGTTGACTGGGGCAGCTCTACAGTAGCAGGGCAGAAACTGGACGAACTGTCTTGTTGGAAAGGTGGCATCCAATGAAGGTGCCACGTTGTAAGTCACTGAGCTCTTCAGTGAGGCCATTCTACTGGCAATGTTTGTCTGTGGAGATTGCATGGCTGTGTGATTGAGTTTATACACCTGTCAGCGACGGGTATGGCTAAAATAGGCGAATCGACTAATTTGAATGGGTGTCCACATACTTTTGTATATATAGTGTACTTGTTTCGTATCATTTTTTCCCCCTAAGACTGATGGGAGTTGTAGTCCAAGCCAGTGGTAAAAGCCTCAAGTAGATTACCTGAACTGATGCTGTAGACTATAGCCACATTAATGCCAGTGTCTCCATCTTGTGCTTTTATGCCCTCTGGCTGGATGGTGAGGAAAGGCCCTGTCTAAAGAGGAGATGATGTATTAAATAGACATCACAACCATAGCAACACAGTAGCTTTAAGGATACTTATATGACATTTTGGAGTCTGATGGGTATGATGACACTCACTTGGTCTTCCTGTATGGTAGCCTGGTAAAGGCTGTGATTGAAATGGGGATTCAGATTATCAAAGTCCGTAATCTCAAGATGAACGTCTGCTGTGTCGAAGAGATCACCATTATCCTAAAAGGAAGGATCCCAGAAGCGTTATTAATAGATTAACATGGATATCCATTTATGGACCAATGTGGTTGGGTGTGATATGGTGAGATCACCTACCCGCGCCTCAACTGTGAATTTGTAGTTTTTGGCAATGTTGTAGTTCAGAGGTCTCTTCAGCAGTACAGCCCCATCGTTGCGGACCTCAAATTCAGCGGGTGCTGGGTCCTTAAATAAGGTGGAAGACCAAGTCATTGTGGAACAGTATCAGAGGAAGAACCAGAAATCTATTCAGTCATAATTTCCAGTGGGTTATCCAATATCTGTTATAGATTATAGACCTACATTGTAGCTGTATATATTTTTGTAAGACAGTTGTATGGACAGTTTAGACTAGCTGTTTACTTTGGTGGATGTGACATATTGATCACTTCGCTGTGACTAACTTGTGACCGAAAGGATTCGAACCCGGGTCTCCTGTCCATCCCTCTAACCCAAGGGAGCTAATGTAGCTCAAGTGTGGTCATAGAACCACTGCTGTTCCACTTATAAAAAGTATAGACCAGGACCTGAATGTATCAGGCGTCTCAGAGTAGGACTGCTGATCTAGGATCAGGTCTCCCTTCTTATTTATTATTATCTAAAAGACTAAACTGATCCTATATCAGCACTCCTGCTCTGAGACTCTTGGTGAACACAGGCCCATGTGTGACTCACCAATATGCGGTATGTCATTCTGTTGTTGTTTATGCTGATATCGGCATCCACTGCTTTCACTCTGATCACCTCAGTATTCACTGCCTGAATCTGGAGAGACAAAACACATGGTGGTTAACCACGTAAACAACCCGTAGGGGCTCATACTCTCCATTGTATTGCAAGGTGTAAGACAGGAGTATTATGTTTTTGCCAACTCATCTTCTGTTGACTGATGTAGCCTTTACCTCAGATATTGTTTTCGTGTACACCTTTTGCTCGAATATTGGAGCGTTGTCATTTAGGTCGGTGACGATAAGTTTTCGTTTATTTTCTAGCTGAAGAGAGAATAACAGTTTGTTATGTCAACAAAATGCACTTCTCATACATTACAATATATTGTTACAATCCATCATATACAGCATACATACTACCCATTGTAGTTTAGAATCTTTCAATTTTACTTACCGCACCATTCACACACATAACAGAATACCAAAGTTGCCCGCCAACCTACAAGAGAGAGGGGGGGGGGTAATTGTAAAGTTCAAAACCCTTTGCAGCATGATCATCAGGAATTAGCCTTCGCCCATTTTGTCAATAAAAAAAGCTCAAACCTAAAGTGAACCATACTAGACCATGAATGACATTGTATAGCTCTGATCCAGAGCGCTACTGCGCATTCCTCTACTGTAGGAGTTTAGCAGAGGCACACGCACCAACACCCTGGACCAGAGCTAGACGTTGTAGAGCCACCATAACCATCTCACCTGTGGTAACAGATCTGCATCCAGCGCCATCTTGGTACGGACTGTTGCATTTGTACTCCCAGGAGTGTAAACTAACTCGAGAAAATTGATGTGTTCTGGAAAGGCATACGCCACAAGCCTCACGGTATTACCCACGGGGATCTCGTTGAGGACTTCCACTTTCCCTGTTGTAGCATCAGGGGGAGGCAAATATTCATTTTGATGATGTATAGTACCAGCAATTTCTATTGAATGTTGTTGAATGTTTCCACCTATTACAGTCAACATATTGTAACAAAGGTTGTTACAAAAAAGACTGAACCCATTCTATAAATCAAATTTTCTCCCTTCATCCAGCAATCTCTCATTTCCTGTGTAATCGTTTATTAACAGAAATACCTGTAAGACAAATTGGTTTGGTGACTCATGAACAAATATAATACTTGAATGGATATGGCATGGATGACTGTAATGAATGACTGCATTGATTACCCTCATAGTCCTCATCCACAGTTCCCAGTGTCAGGTCTGACCCTTCAGCACAGTTCACTGATGTACCTAGAAATAAACATTAGGGAAAACATGGTATTGTTTATGTGGATCTTTAGCATCATGGAATAGCAAATGACAATCTCTAATCAGAATTCTGGTGAATTCTATTTGAGTTGTGTCAATATCTCCTGTATTGCCTGTTTTGCATGCCATTTTGCCATTAGTACGTGTCACATATCAGTTTGCAAACTATGTAAAAAAAAAAAAAAAAATGTATCATTGAGCCGCATACAAACATGGTCTCTTTTTTGCTTTCCTTGAATAAGGCAGCTCCTTATTGCAAGTGTTTCAGCCTAGCTCAGTGCTTTCTGTGGTGATGGAGCAGCCAGCAGAAAATACGAATCGTAGGGGTTGGTAATGTTCTCTAGTTACGCCGTGATTGGCTCAGTGTTCTGTCACTCATGGGGACACCATATCCCTGCTAAATCTACGGGGAGAGCTCAAAAATTCAAGCGCCTTGGGTGCTGCCATAGAGTTACATTAGAAGTGCCCATCCAATAAGTCTCAAGGTCATTGGCCACAGATAAAATCACATTATATCTACCATAGATTTGATGGGACTGATCATGTCAACATCATACTTTCAAAATCTTAGCTAGCAAACTAGACAAGCAGTCATCATGAATCACGTCGACAATCTACTGGCAAATCCTTTTCAATCCTTGTCATATGAAGAGAAATTATAGATAAAATGTATCGGTGCTCATCGGCCATTGGACATAAACATTACACAACAAGTTGGAAATCGCAAATTCAACAATGAGTGGTTTGAAAGAAATCAGTAGCGAACTGCAAGCGTTGTAAAGCAATCACTAGCCTGGTATTCAGTGGAGTGGGTGTGTGGTCCAAGTCTGGGTTTAAGGGTCTCTTTTCCAAGCTTAAAAGGATAAACATTCAACACCATGGGCCAGAAAAGGTTGAAAACAGTGTCTATGCTGTCAATCCAGCATGACCTCTGCCATGTTCAAAACAACTGGAAACTCGGAAATCTCAGACTTCAGTGAGTTCAAGACAACTGGGACCTTGGAAAAAAAACGAGCTCCTACTGGGAAAATACGTTTTTAACGGTCATTCAATTCGGAATTCCATGTCGGGAACTCAGGCCTCTTTCTAAAAATCCAACCTGAAGATCACTGACATCATGATTCAACCTTGTTTTTTTCCGAGTTCCCAGTTGTCTTGAAAGCACCATAAATCCAGAGAATGACAGACTTTGATGACAAAGTTTGAGGACAAAATTGTTTAGTGTTGTGTCGTGGCTCTACTGGAATGCATCTCAAAAATGTGTGGGGGGGGGGGGTTTACCCTTCCTACTGTTACTCCAACTTGCCTGTCTCCCCCTCTGTTTACTAACGTCTAAATGAAGTGTCAGAAATACATAATAATAATAATCTAATAAATAGCTTATATGTGTAAAATAATATAAGAGCATACATTTATCAAAATACAAAGGCAAATCAATTACCGATTTAACATTTCTAATTGATCTTAACCGTTTTCTATTAATCTACTGTATACAGTATTCCCCAAACCATGTACCGTATTGATATCATACCAATCTTCAAAATGTAGCCACAAACAAACTTTACTCACTTATGGGGATGCCCGTGACAACATGAACACATAGAGAGCCTGAGAGGAGTAACATCCACATAAAACGTATAGCCCCCATATTGGATGGTGATTGTCCCTACTTTTCTACCACCTGCTGCAGTACCGTCCACAGCACCTGCTTGACCGACTGATTTCCTGAATAAAGGGAATATTGAAATGGCCACACTTTATTTACCCTACAATGTATTTATGACTTGCCATTAAGTGTTACTGCCTGACTACAGGGATATAAACAGGTCCAAGGGGCACTGACAACACCATGGAATGTGTTGCGCATTCATTGTAACAGCCACATACAGATGTAGAATCTTAATTTGAGCCAATTTGCTACAATAGGAAAATAATCCTACAGCATCAGGAAAATTGAATTATGATGTGGATTATAATTAAGGGATATTTTTTAGGGGTTGATACATTTTTCGTCAGGGCAAATAAATTCTGAAATCAATGTCCAAATTACAAACTTTAGAAGCCAAATACACTTGAAGTTTGCATTCCCTGCTGTGCAGGATAATTATAAGCAACAAAAGAGTGATCAAATTAAGATCCTACATCGGTAGGGAACTACGTTATAGTATGAAGTCTAAGTTTCATTTCCTTGTAAGAGGAAAGGGAGTGCTTTATAGTTTTAAACTTCTTCGGGATCGGTGTCCCGTCCACAGGACGGTTGAGCTAACGTAGGCTAATGCGATTAGCATGAGGTTGTAAGTAACAATAACATTTCCCAGGACATAGACATATCTGATATTGGCAGAAAGCTTAGTTATTACAGTGAAAGAATACTATCCTATTGTTTGATGAGAGTGCACAATTTTGAACATGAAAAATTATTAATAAACAAATTAGGCAAATTTGGGCAGTCTTGATACAATATGTTAAACAGAAATTCAATGGCTCATTTGATCAGTCTAAAACTTTGCACATACACGGCTGCCATCTTGTGGCCAAAATCTAAATTGCGCCTGGGCTGGAATAATACATTATGGCCATTCTCTTGAATTTCAAAGATGATGGTACAAAAAAAAATACAAAAGAAGGGTTGTTATTTTCTTTGTATTTTTTATCAGATCTATTGTGTTATTCTCCTACATTCCTTTCACATTTCCACAAACTTCAGTGTTTCCTTTCAAATGGTACCAAGAATATGCATATCCTTGCTTCAGGACCTGAGCTACAGGCAGTTCGATTTTAGGCGAAAATTGAAAAAAGGGGCGGATCCTTAAGAGGTTCAATGAGTGTGGTTTCAGCCTTCCCGCCACCAACATATCAATGCCAAAAATCATATAAATTGATCTGGATGAAAGTTTATCCAAAATGGACTCCCAAGCATGACAGCTCCATGGTAACATGGTGTGCCAATGAAGACTTCCTGTAACTGGTACATTGCCTGTCAAACACACCTCAGCCTTATCAATAAGCTTACCGATATTGAGATAATGGTCAGACCCATACCTAGGATTTGAGCTGAGGTTGAACTGTATGTCTGTCTCGTAAAATATCTAGTGCATTTCAATTCAATAAAACATACGTATGCTGCAGGGAAATAATGCTTTAATACCCTCACCTCAGATGAAATGGCCAGTTGGCTGTTGCTGTACACGTTTCTAGTCCCGTTTGTGGTGACATTAAACTATATATTCAATAAAAACTGAGTGGGAGATGAGGTTATTATGAAACAATGTGATTTGAGAAATCGAGACTGACCACCTTTATGACACTGTAACAGAGTGTATAGTGTAAACCGTCTATAAATAGACCATCTTTGACTGTAATCAGTGAACTTTGACCTAAATCACAGCTGGTGTGACACACACAAAGATACACAGTAGTTATAAACTACTGCTTGAGAAAAAGGGATTTCAATTGATATGAGAATAAATGTGTGAATCTATTTAAATGAATGTGAACGGGTCATTTTCTACAATATACATTGTAATGAGATGATTTTGAATAAAACATACATTTTGAATATGAGAAACTTTAATAAATACATTGGAACAGAAATCAAGTTAAAGAAGCTAATTCTCTCTTTCTCTTCATTAATCCTGTTCTAGGGGTACATATCTGCCAATAGCGTCCCACACCTGGGAACTATAACACAAGCATAATCAATGAACTACAGTATATTCTGATTGGTCAATCTCAGTGCAATCTTAAAGCGAATAGAGAATAAAGCGTGGGAAATAGATGGGTTGATTTAATGTATGCTTTCTTTGATCACTAATGCAGAAATGTTGACTTATTCCCTTTTATCAACAGTTTATAATTTATAACAAATTCACATTCTGAATGAACGCTTCATAATGAGTCTACTTTGACAGTTTATACCAGTTTATACCAGTTACCCGCTTGTAAAACCACTTTACTCATCTCTTTCTACTTTCACAAACGTTTTAACTATAAGGTGTGGTATCGGTTTGTGGTTAAACATGGTCGTACTTTTTCCCGCTTTTTATCGGAAACAATTTACTGTAGGGCTCTATTCAATCTGTGTCGCTGAAGCGTTACAGATTGCGAGACAGAAATGTAAAGAATTATTTTTAATAAAAAAATTACTTTATTCTAAATAATTGTGTAAAAAGTGACTTAGGGTTAGGGTCCCTGCTGTAGGTACAGTGTAATAATGAGTAATTACAATAGTGTTGCACTGTAGACCTACTTACAGGAGCACTGTAATACATTTTGTCCACGGTTATTTCCCCATTCGTCCTGTAAGATGAACCCTTTTGACTCTCTTTGGCCCAGTCTACAGAATGGCACAGCATTGCCTCTCCCGCCGAGGCATATGGGAGTCTCTGCTCTCGGGTATACTGACAGACACATGATTTATTTTGTTCCCACGAGGCATTGAGTCATGTGGCATGTCAATTACAGACTCCCTTGATGGTGTTGGCCTGGGACTCACAGCAGAGGGCCTCTTGATGTTGACCCAGTCAGGTTGGCTAACAGCTGGTTGACAAACGGTGGTGTGGCTTCGAGCTGGAGTCTCTTGCCGCTTGACTGCTTTGACAAACATAATGGTTCTGTGGTACCCAGCTTGCTTAAGCAGCTCCTCCAGTTCCAGATTACGGATGAGCCTGACCAAACCCCTACTGATCCGATAGGTGTTCTGGCGATCAAAGGTCCTCACATCCTTGTGTTGGGTCACATAGACTTTATCCAACACCAAGTCGGGGTGAAGACTGATGATGATACGGTCCATATTGTTGTCATCATGGTGTTTTTTGTAGTTCTGCCTAACGTACAGTGGCAGGTCACCTGCCCCTGGCTTATTCAGGTTGCCCACTTCATAGTATGGAATGTTCTGGTTGGGGAGCAGTTGATAACGGTTACCGTCACACTCGAGTCGGTTATCGAAGTGATGGAAGCCGAACAGCTCCTCTTGGGGGTTGTACTGCGCCCGCAGGTCACCATTGTTGTCGAATATGACGTAGTTATGGGAGAACCAGTGGAGCAGGTAAAGCCCATGCCTGGGCCAAGGCCTACCAAAGCCAGACGAGTTGAGGTGTCCAATTTCATTTAATGTTTTAATGTTAGCCATCGTTACACCTGAATAGATTGGAGGAAAGATTGAGAGGAGAGAGGAAAACAAAATGTTTACCCTACAACTACATGACATGCCTGTCATACACAATATAGCTACACTACATGACAAAAAGTATGTGGACACCTGCTCGTCGAACATCTCATTCCAATTTCATGGGTATTAAATATGGAGTAGGTCCCAATCTTATTGTACTGATGTTATTTCCAGAGCAGTTTGGAACTCGGTAGTGAGTGTTGCAACCGAGGACAGATGATTTTTACGCGCTTCAGCACTCGGCGATCCCGTTCTGTGAGCTTGTGTGGCCTACCACTTCTCAGCTGAGCCGTTTTTGGTCCTAGAAGTTTCCACTTCACAGCTGTCGTGGAAAATTGCGAGATTATGTTATAGTGCTTGTAAGATTATATTATAATCTTTGTATTGCATTAGAATGGTTGTTTTAGTCGACAGAATAGAATCTGTCGACTATTGTGTGTTCAGTGTTCCACTGAGGATGGGCCTCTATGAGATAGCACTGACCGAGGAGATTTACGATGTCTTTGGCCAATAAAGCCTAAAGAGCATTCCAGATAGTAAAGGTAATGTTTTTGTACTATGAAGTACCAGGAATGAGATTTGAACCTCGTCTTAGAGACCAAACTGAACGATAGCCAGATAGCATTAGCTATAAATTAAGGGATACTCCTCTCTCAAGTAAAAGTCTTTCTTTGTGAACAGTTCCTATTATCTGTGGTTTGTCATGTCGACTAGGGGGGTGGATCTTTGCTATAAAATATCTCAGTTGCCATTATGTTGGTACTCTCAGAATTCATTATAGACAATGAATTGATCTGAGAGTCAAAGGACTATAGTAAAGCTCACATTATTAAAGATGAAGTTTAAGTATAACTCTGACTGGTGTGTGGTTTGTAACTCTCCTCATTTGGTAATACAGGAAATTGCCACGACATTTGGCGACGGGGATGGGATGTGAATCTTCACTCGGGGACTGCTCCTGACGACCTAGGTAAATCGTGCACGAGGGATCCCTCAAACTTGGGATCTCAGGGAAACCACACTTCGGGAACGAAGCAGATGGACCCACCTTTTATCTGAGAGGCAGCGAGCCGAGTGGATACCACATCTCAAACTTATTTTTTTTAAAGAAAGAGGTGAGCGAACCACACACACTTGAAGTTCGAGTTTTTAGAAAAGCCTCTGTTACGTAGGCTCTGAGTGTGTATTCCTTTGTGAAGAGGGCACCTTGGAGGCGTAAACAGGGCCGAGTCAGAGGAGAGTAATCTGAGAGTTTGCGGACCCAAAGATACTCTGCTATTGGTCATTTGCGGGCGACCTAGAGCCGTCCTGACACTTAATTGATCACATTGGGGATTGGTGCGGTCTGTGGGGGTGAGGTGCCAAGGTGACTGTGTTCTGTGTGAAACACGGTACTTGGTGAAGCCCTACTGGAAGAAGGACCTCATTCTGAAAGTGTCTGTGTGACTGTCTAAGTGACCCTCAGAGGTGGTGAATTCCAATTATTTTAAATGTGCTAGCCAGGTATGCCCTGGGTTACTCTGTGTGAGTATTTTGTTATGGGATCACTAGGTAATATTTGTAGTAGCGTTCTGTGTGAGCGGTGTAGGTAGACTCTTGTGGGTAACCTTTTAATTATGTCCTGATGTTCTGTGTGAACATCTGACCAGTTCTGTGTGAACATCGGACCAATCCTGTGTGGGTGATCCTTAAAGTTCTGTGTGAGTACGTAAGAATTTCTTACGTTTTATATGGATTCTGTGAATATATGAAAACATGATAAATTGTACTAGTGATAACGATGAAAGAAATGCTGAGAATATAATTAGATACAATTTAAACCACCCATTCGTAGACGTACGCATTTTTAGTTGGTATCTTTAATGGATAATTTGATAAAGATGAGGTTTTAAGCACTATTAAACTGTCGGGGATAATCTGGGCAATTGAGCGCTAGAAACTGATTAGAGTGTGTCCACTTTTGGTTATTTTACCCTAATGATGGAACTATAAAACGCTTATTGGATTATCTCTGTCTGGGTACAACATTTGAAATAAAACTGCCCTTAAGGTCTGAAACTGTTTTATTTTTTCTTCCCAGTATGAGAGGAGTTGCGGGATTTATTTAATAAACCGTTTTCCATAAAGTTAGAGCGAATTAAGATGGAATCTCAATGTAATTTATAATGTTGTACAAAGCCTAAGGTATCCATCAAACTAATTATCATTGCGTGATTAATGTGATGTAGTAAAGTAATTGAAATATGTTGCATGAGTAAACATAATCTACTTTTATTGAAAGGCGCAAGATCTGTTTCCTAGTCTATAAATGTCGATTTTATTCTTTGATTGCTAATCTATTAATTTGGCATGTGAAGGTCCAAGCAAGGTCCAAGTAACGCTTGGACCTTTAAATTAGGGCTTTTTTTCTGGGAATTGTCTCGGTAGTACATGCCTGATTTTACGACTATTGTAAAGTGGCTTTATTTGCGGGAAGTCTTAACCATTCAAATAGCGTTGGTGGTATAGTGGTGAGCATAGCTGCCTTTCAAGCTGGAGACCCAAGTTCGGTTCCCAGCCAATGAACTGACTAAAATCTGAGTTTTTGAATGTAGTTAAACTATTGTTATGTTTTGCCTGGAAAGATACGGTCGCTAGTGTTTGTATAAGATATAAACTGAACGTTTTAATAGCTTGTTTGGTTCGAATTGAAAGAAGGGATAAATTGAACTTTTTAATATATTGTTTAGGCTAAATTGAGAGACTAATTAATTCAAAATAATAGCGAAGCGAATTTCTATGCAAGATGGTGTCTGTTGCCTAAATGATCTGCTGGAATAACGTATTGAGAATGGAGTCGTATTTAAATTACTGTATCATAGAGGAGACAGTTACCTAAATTAAAGAAATTCTAAATAATAGCGGAGAGATAATTGCGATAGCGTGGTGCACACCGAAATGTTTTTAATTCTTATGTATTGACTGACATATGTTATAAATTTGGCGCTGTACATGTTATTTTTTAAAGTCTTGGACATTTCATAAGTGTGAAGCCGAAGGAGAAGAGAAAGTTGTAACGTTTGGTTTTAATCTTACGATAGAGGTAAGGCAGAACGTTGAGAGGAGAGGGGTTATATTTTTGCCCACTGGAAAGAAGAAAAAAAATAGGATATGTTAAGCTGAAAGTGATTCAGGTGTGAATAAGGAAACATTGTGATAATGTATTCTGATGATTATTGATTCTTGGTTTGATTGTTTAGTTAACACCAGTGAATTTGAGCAGGAAATTCATGTATTCTAACATTGTAATCTGTTTCCATTACGTGGAACAATGTCAGGTCATTAAAGTTGATTGCAGTTTGAGTCATTTTTATTTTTACAGGGACAGTGCACATTAATCACAATTGTGTATGTCTAATAGCAGGGTATTCCAGACATGGGAAGCTCTCACACTGAAAGCAGATTGACTAAAGGTGCTTTTCCTTAAGGGAACTATACAGTCATCTCTCATGGCGGATCTTGTGGATCTGCTGCCATAAGGTTTGGGTTTTCTGCTTAACAAAAGTACTGAGTAGAGGGGGAGCCTGGACATTTAGAATCTTGAATACAAGATAGGCGTCAGTGTATTGCACAAGATTTTTCCAACTCAGGAGCTTATGCTTTCTATAGCTATTGGGTTTCCTATCAAGTACTTTGAGAGCCTGTTTGCAGACAGACTGAATGGGTTTTAATGGTGTAAAGCAAGCTTGGGCCAAACTAGTAAGGTAGTATGTTAAGTGGGGGGGGTATCATAGATTTTAATTATAGTTTTGTTACCTCTGTAGTCAAAACAATTTCATATGTTTTGGAAAATTAGCTAGGTTGAATTTGGGTTATTTGAGTTACCTTTCTTTTATTTTGCTTTTTAAAAGAGAGGTTGGAATCAGGTATGATGCCTTGGTACATAAAAGCAGATACCACCTGGAGCTTTTCCCCTGCTACATAGACATCTGTCTCAGGGGCATCAGTTGTTTTCTTTGTGAGGAACATGCAGACTGTGTTTAAAAAAAAAATGAGATGCAAACATGAGTCTCTGAGCAAGTTTGTCATCTGAACCATTACAGTAGTGAGTTCTTGTGTAGTTTGTTATTTGCATGCATTTATCACTGTATCATCTGCATATATTGGAACTTCAGACCCTGTACAGACAGAAGGAAGATCATTAATGTACGAGCTGAACAGTATTGACCTTTGGGGAATGCAAACCTTGTGGATATGAGTTGGAAAAAGTTAGTTTTGATTTTTACACTGATGAGACACCGTCAACTTTTGAAAGATTTTAGATTTGTTAAAAAATCAGGATGGTTTTTACTAAACATATCAACAGGTTGAAATTATTAGATTGCTGATTAAAGGGGTTATGGGTTTGTTTATTTGTTTACTGTTTATTTTAGGTGTTGATTTAATTAATTAAACATTGTATTCTCTGATGTGTTTGAGTAGGATTCTTTCTTCCGGGACGGATGGAAGTTACCTAAAGTATGTAAATTAAAGGAGACATGGGAGAACACGTCTACATTTCTATTAAATGGCTGGGATTAAATATCACTGATTCCTTACGCTGAGAAATGTACTACATTTGCGTCAGAGGAAAAAATCATTACATTTAGATAGTAATGATACCAGGATAATTGTATGTTCAATTAAGCATACATATACATTGGTGTAGATTACAATTTATGATTAATGATTTGAGGTACAGTGGAATTATCCCTATTCTTAGGTTTTGTTTATAGTTAACTTTTGACTTTCTGAATCGGTGTAGTATAATGAATGCTAACAAAGTGTTTTGTGTTTTTTTCTGGGAAAATGTGGGTGTCATTGTCTCTCTTTGAAATGTTTCCTGGGACTATAATCTTGGGGAGAGTGAGTGAGATTGAGGTGGAGTGGGCATGGAGAGAGATCTGTTCGAAACTTCTCGTATGCTGCTGGTATACTGGTTGACGAATGGACAAGACATAATGGGTGGTAAAGGTGAAACATTGAAATTGGGACATTATCATGGGCCATCCACTTTGAACTGTAAAACTATCTGAAGAAGAACGAAAAGGACGCCAGAAGAATCAGTGCCTGAAGGAGGGGGTTGGTCAACTGTGCCCAAAAAATTGTTTTAGACTTTTGTGGTATCAGGTTGATTGTAGAGGTCTACACCACGTGAAATTATAGTAATTTAGATTAAGAATGCATTGAGATTCTGATCTGTATTATAATCGTGATAAAAAGGTTAATAGTAGAATTATGGGATAATTATACTGAATGTTAATATGAATGTACATTCTGCCAATATTGATGTGTGTTAAATTGTGTTTTTTACTTTGAGGGACAAGACCAATTTAAATCCCTGAGCAATGTTCATTCTAAATTTTGGTTGGATAATTAACTGGGTTCTAATTATGATTTTATTTGGAAATTGAATGAGTTTTAAAACTGAAGGATTGTTTTGAATGTTGTTATGACCTAAAGATGTTGACACTATTCTCAGCATGTCATGGTGAATGGAGAGGGTGAACTCTAAACTGGAGAGTGAAATTGATCCTAATCTATTTGATCTATCGGCATTCCCTTATAAATAGTGGAATCATGATGCTTGTCTTGGGTCATGTTCATTAGGCACCAAGGGGATACGTTTTATTTTAACTATGAGTCATTTCCTGGATTTGTTCAACAAGATATGCTATTTTTTGTTTCTGGAATGGAAATAGACGTTTCCAACATACTATGCTGATCCATTGGAGTGTGATAGATAACTAAATATTATTTTATTAAACTCCATTGTTGCATGCACTGCATTATGCATTAAACATGTGCTTTTCACTGTCTATGGAAAATATTGCTTTAAATCTCATAAACTGTAATGAGTTTTGTTTTTCTTCGTCGGTTCGTGCAGGTGACTGTGTATCATAACCTTCCCAGATAACATGCTAGAGTGCTTAGAAAATGTGTTGGGGATTGAAATAAGAGACAGTGCTGAGTTTCTTGGAATGAAACTGGTCATGTGCAGGAACCCCATGCAATGAGTTATTGTTTTGTGATTTTTAGTTTATGTAGAATATATGTATTTTCTATGTAAATGGATGTTCTCTTAAATCTTGTAATTTTTACATTTTAAATTGAGAATATTCTCAAAACGGGGGAGATGTCGTGGAAAATTGCGAGATTATGTTATAGTGCTTGTAAGATTATATTATAATCTTTGTATTGCATTAGAATGGTTGTTTTATTCGACAGAATAGAATCTATCGACTATTGTGTGTTCAGTGTTCCACTGAGGATGGGCCTCTATGAGATAGCACTGACCGAGGAGATTTATGATGTCTTTGGCCAATAAAGCCTAAAGAGCATTCCAGATAGTAAAGGTAATGTTTTTGTACTATGAAGTACCAGGAACGAGATTTGAACTTCGTCTTAGAGACCAAACTGAACGATAATTTATAGCTAATGCTATCTGGCTACGGGATACTCCTCTCAATTAAAAGTATTTCTTTGTGAACAGTTCCTATTATCTGTGGTTTGTCATGTCGACTAGGGGGGTGGATCTTTGCTATAAAAGATCTCAGTTGCCATTATGTTGGTACTCTCAGAATTCATTATAGACACCGAATTGATCTGAGAGTCAAAGGGCTATAGTAAAGCTCACATTATTAAAGATGAAGTTTAAGTATAACTCTGACTGGTGTGTGGTTTGTAACTCTCCTCATTTGGTAATACAGGAAATTGCCACGACACAGCACTTACAGTTGACCGGGGAAGCTCTAGCAGGGCAGAAAGTTGACGACCTGACTTGTTGGAAAGGTGGCATCATATGACGGTGCTATGTTGAACGTCACTGAGCTCTTCAGTTCTACTGCCAATGTTTGTCTATGGAAAACGCATGGCGGTGTGCTCAATTTTATACACTTGTCAGAAGCGGGTTTGGCTGAAATAGGCAAATTGACTAATTTGAAGGGGTATCCTATACTTTTGTATGTACAGTATTTCTATGTGAGAGTTCCACAACGTTGTGCCCTACTGGATTGAGTGGACTGAAGCCAAATGCCTTTGTTTCCTGATCCTGCCACAACCTAACCACTCTACCATCCTCATTCTCTGAGCCACAAAGCTCAACCTATTCTAACCTCAACCTATTCTAACCTCATTCTGCATGTAATGCTGCTCTCAAACTTCATAGTATATGATCTGAGTTGAGGAAGTTGAGGTCAGTAACTTGTGAACCTTGTTAATATTTAAACACTCAAAAATATTTTGTCAATTTTTAAAAATGATTAGTACTGGCTGATACTGTAATTCAAACTATACAATAATAGGTGTTTGATGTTACAGATACGATGCCAAATGGAGAAAACAACCTGTGATACCCTTTACTATGTTGCCATGAACACACACACACGCGCACGGGCACGTACCGTGCGCTCTCTCTATCTCTCTCTCACACACACATATACATACTTGCCCTGTACCTTATTTATGAAGTAGATCTGTTCTTGCTGCTTTCTTGCTGTGCGTATGCTGTGTCCTAGTGAGTGTTTTACAGGTATTATCCGGGTAGGGCTTCCCAGGGCTGGGAGGCTGGAATTTAGGAAATGAAACCGAAAGTACCACATTTTTTACATATCGACATTAAAGACTGATTTAGAAACGGTACAAAAATGAACATACTTTTCATGTTCTACTTAGTTTGTCAAAGGTTTACAAAGGCCATACTATATTTTGAATTTTCATTATATAAGACTACATTTTATCAACCTCAAGTAGCTTTCAACGATGATTGGTGTGTGTGTGTATGGGTTTTCTTGGATATGTAGGCTAATCAGCGATTGATGTGCGTGAGTATGGTAAGAAAAACAACTAATGAGCGGGCATACGC
The DNA here is from genome assembly GCF_029448725.1 of Salvelinus fontinalis. Classification (NCBI taxonomy): domain Eukaryota; kingdom Metazoa; phylum Chordata; class Actinopteri; order Salmoniformes; family Salmonidae; genus Salvelinus; species Salvelinus fontinalis. The sequence goes on from NC_074667.1 coordinate 10,730,603, forward strand.
ACAACAGGAGTCACGTGACATGTGGGGCTGCAACATGGCGGATGTTGAAACGTCGAAATCTTTGAACGGTTTACTGAATGGAATAGCACAAATAGTGTATTATAATAATGCTGAAATAACAGAGGAACTTTTGAAAAATGAACTTTATCCAGACTTAACGGAGGAGGAGTTTCGCGCGATGCATGAAAAGATGAAAGGTCTTTTAAAGGTACTGTCAACTTCTGCATTTTGAGGCTATTCTCACCTGATTCCTCTCGTGTTGATTGACAAGCGACATTATTATCGGGATAGGCTATAGGTAGCAAATAGATACATGTTTCAAATGCTCAACCTCGTTCTGCAGCCCATATGCTTGAAACCAGTTTCTCTATTGTCTTTCTTTAGCTGTCTGTACAATCTTACCAAAACAAAGCTTTCAGCTCAATCAGTTAATTCATTTTGTACTATACTGTACAAATGGCCTTGTAAATAAGTTGCTAGGATAGGGTGTGTGGATTCATTCATGTTGACAACAGTGGTTTCCTGTCACTAGATGGCAGCACTAGAACACCTGTGTAAACACATGTCAAGTTTCCCTTCCAATGTCCTTGATGTGGAGATGACATTGTCTACATTTCTATCTTGTCCAGGCCAAGATAATACAACTAGAAAAACGTCAACCTCTTTGTTAGACTAACAAATCTTTGCTTATTTTCTTCTCCCCCTCTCAGTCTATCGCCACTGCTAACATGGATCAGGCCCAGCTGGAAGCCTTCCTGACTGCCCAGACCAGGAAGCAGGGCACGGGGGGTGTGAGCGCCGAGCAGGCAGCCGCCCTCTCCCGGTTCTGGAAGAGCCACCGGGCCCGGGTGAGGGAGAGCCTGCTGGGCCAGAGCCGCTGGGAGCCCGGCCTGAAGGGCCTCACCTGGAGGGTGGACCTCCAGACCTCAGCCAGCAGAGGGGGGGGCGCTAACATTCCCGTGGCCCTGGTGGAGCTGGAACTGGGCAGGACTGGAGAGGTGAGAGGGGAAAGGGGAGTGGGAAGAGGAAGGGAGGGGGGCGCAAGAAGCCCACTCTTTAAAATACCAGTCACACTGGCCAGTCACACTGGCAATGTAATGTACAAGCACATTACATGGCTGCCTACAATTAGACCAGTGTTAAGTTTTGATTCCCCAGTTGTGCTTTCAGACATAGTACATTATGGAAATCAACAGGCTTTCTCATCTGGACTTGTTCCATAATGTGCCCCAGGTGGGTGGAGTTTGCACATTTTGATTTTAAACCATCTAATTAGTCTTAAAGTGAAATTGCCACCCGCCCGGGCCACCGGGTCATGCATAGTTGAACCTCTAAGAAATGTAATGTCAATATAATGTAGGAATATGCAAACTGAGGAAGCTGAAGAGCACATGTCATTCAGAACACATCAGTGACTTTGTACTCACCTTCCTCTTTCCTGCTTTAGCAGTATATTTATTACATGATCATAGTTCCAAATTGTTGTGTCTGATATACCAGCGCTACATATACAGTACTAGTCTGCCTCTCACCTGTTAGTCCTCAACCTAACATAATTGTGTGTTCCAAATGACACCCTATACCCTATTTAGCACACTACTTTTGGCCCTATGAGCCCTGGTCGAAAGTAGTGCACTATATAGGAAATGGAGTGCCATTTGGGATGCATCTATAGTTGAGGGTTGGGGACTATACTGGAATTTCGATAGTATCACTGTAACCCCATATCTCCCAATACATCTAAGAATGCTGGTATGACTTTTTAATGGCACGCTATAATTTTTTTTGTTGCAAAAGTGGTGTTCATTTTGGTCATCCCAAAAGCCTGGCCCTGTGTGTGCCTTTTTAAAAAAGTTTTTCCCCTGCCTCTATCATGTTATTGGCCAGCATTGTTGTGGAGAGCTCTAGCTTCAATCCTTTTAGTCTGGAATTAGCTGATGACACTAGTATCTTCTCGTCTTGGTATTAGTAGCAGGGAGAGTTCCAGGAAACAAAAAGTTTCACACTTATAGGTGCCAAAAGCATTGTCTTACGCCAGATGGACAATGCAACAATATTGCCTGCTGTTCGGTTGACAGACGAGCGTTGTGTAGGGGTGACGTCACCTGCCAGAAGACATTGGGCAATTCCCTGGTAACAGTGATGCTGAGAATCTGATTTTTCGCTTTAAAATGTATGTCAAACAAAAACCAATGATTGCAAAGTTAAACAAACCATAAAGAATGACGGTTTGTGTGTGAAAAATGAGTCTCAGCATCACTCTGTTACTGTGGAATTGCCCCAATGTAAGGTAAACACTGTTAGAATGTGAAAACGAGGGGGCCTAGTACTATAGTAAGTGAGACTACATTGCAGTGTAGGCACATCAGTCCCAGGGAATATGATTATTGTATCAATTCGTAAAAGAAAAGTACATTAGGTTTTTAGAGCTTTTTTTGCTCCTACTACAGATTTGTTTTCCAACCACCACACTCGCTATATTTAGTTGATTATTATTATTATTATTATTATATCCATGATTGATTACAACACAGTGCATTATAAACAAGTATGATAATCTGCATCATCCCTACCAATAAACGTCCTTTTCTAGCCAGTAAATGTAACTGGCCAATAGGCTCATACTCCCATATCAAGATCATTCTAAATGCTTTAGGTTAGGATGCTGTGGGCTTTCATTTCATTTAATCTCTATGACTTGAAGGGTTTAAATGACTTAGGCCTATTTCTTTATCCCATCTATAACCTATGTATCTATAAGCTATATATAGAATGATGCTAAATGTTGATTGGCTTTGGTTTGGTCATAGATCAGATGGAAAAATATTTTCCCTTGTTTGGTTTGTAAAGTCGCTATGGACGCCGCGGCCATGATGTCCACGTGGATATTCCGTATCTGAGAGGGGGAAAGTATTTTGAGGTGTGCGGCCCAAATGCCATCCTTTTCCCTATAGGGCATTACTTTTGACCAAAGGGAATAGGGTGCCATTTGGGACAGACTCCAAGTCAACTGACAGACCCCAGCTAAAGCAACCACCACGGAGGTTACAGGTCTGGGATCAGCTTGCCCCGCCCCTTTCCTCATCTTAATCACCAACGGCCAAAGCACCAAACAGTCTATTCCAGCTATAGGACGACATCTTATCTACATGACTGAGCTACATCCATTCTATGGTTGGTTGATTGGTGGGCTAGTTTGTCCCGCTAATGCTAATGCGTCTATAGCCGTGATTCTCTAGAGCGGGGTGGGCAACTCCAGTCCTCGAGGGCCTGATTGCTGTCACTTTTTCTCCATCCCTAGCAAACACAGCTGATTAAACACATTGCTTTCTAAACTGAAGATCATGATTAGGTGATTATTGGAGTCAGGTGTGTTAGCTGGGGCAAAACTGTCACTAATCAGGCCCTCAGGGACTGGAATTGCCCACCCCTGCTCCAGAGTCAACTGCTTGAAAAGGCTATACAGAACCTTTGCTTGTGAGGGTGCTCTAGAGCCAAAAGGGATCCCCCAGAAATATTGCACAGAAATGACCTAATTTAACAGCAAAATGTATATGAACCATACAGAATACAATCAAGACATTTCAAATGGCTTCCTGTTTCTTTTGCATGTCTCATCTTCAAATGGACCGGAGTGGCCCACTTTCCTTCAACACATAGGCCTATTTACTCTGAATCGGTAGCTCCCTGTAGACTTGAGCTAAAATGGAGCATAGCATCCGCTCCCACTTATTTCAATAAACTTGGATAGCCTAATAATGGGCTGGGTGGAGTCTGCTCCGTTCCCAATGGAGCTTCAGCTTTTATCTGGGATCAAAAACATGTTCCAATCTGACCCCATCACTTCCTTGCTGTAACCACAACCATTGAGCCTTTTCATGGATACTAAAGCAGATTCAAAGCCGATGAAAACAATTTGTACTAGGGTGAACAGAAGTGGTCTGTTGACATTTTGATTTGCCAGTGGGAGACTCTTTTTCATTCGCGAGAACTTTAACCAAGAATTCCAGTGCGTGTACAGACCATTGGTAGTCTGTGTAGAGTAAGATTAACAAGGTCACATGCAATTTTTCTACAGGTTAGTCACCCCTCACCTATAAAACTAACAGTAGCATGAGTCTGAATTATGCAGTATAGGTTTTCTGATAAGGAGGCCAATTTGGTTCTGTAACACTTTGTAATTGGGTCAGTAACCAAAAGATTGCTGGGTCGAATCCCTGAGCTGACAGGGTACAAATCTGTCATTCTGCCCTTGAGCAAAGCAGTCAACCCACTGTTCCCCAGGCGCCGAAGACGTGGATGTCGATAGGCAGCCCTCCGGACATCTCTGATTCAGAGGGGTTGGGTTAAATGCGGAAGTTGTACATTCAGTTGTACAACTGACTAGGTATCCGCCTTTCCCTTTATCATTTGCCCAGTGATTGTGGTTAAAAAAAAGCCTATATCCTACCTACACATACTATTCTCTGCAACTGACAGTTTATCAGGTGCTGTGAAATAGTAAAGTAATTCTGTTGGTTTTGGGGGAAATCCCCTAAAGTAGTTGTTCAATGGATCTATTTACTTAGCTGAGGGAAGCTAAGTAAATAGCACCACTGATGGCTGTGCTCTCCCCTTTGAGGATGACCACAGTACATGCTGTACATTCTATTGAATTCTCAGAGCTCCAGTGCTAAACCGTCTCTTTGTGCTGTATGAGGGTGTAGTTTCCACATCTTTACATTTCATATAGCACATGTTCCTGTTCTGTAGGCACGAAACGTTATGAAACATTTCAAAATGGAGGTGCTACAGGATCTTGTCCAATAAGAACACACATTTGTTTCTCCCGTTGTAAAACGTTTTGTCCTACTGAACACCATTAACTAAGCCCATCCAGATGTTGGTCTTGACTTTTCATCCGGATGACAGCCTAAGCCTTAGTTCTCCTACTGTAAGTGCATTACATTTGACAGACTGTGTTTTGCACCAGTGATCCGTGGAATCGAGAGAGGAGCTCCCAGTTGATGTTTGATTTACAAGACAAGCTTTTACCAGCAGCGACCGAACCCAACCTCCATTAACTTGTGAAGTCAAAGACATAATGCACTAACAATATCAGCCGTCAGGCAGAAAGAATGTTGACTGAATCCTTATGACCAAATTGTTTTTGTCAAAAGGGAAGGTGTGTGCCAAGTGAAGAAATATGATAGGTATGAGGCATACCAATTCCTGACTATAGATGAGAGCTGGCATGTGATATTAAGTGTCTTTTAATTGGAGGGTGGAGAGTCAAGACATGGAAAGTAGAGGAGGATGATTGCTTATTACACCGTCTCCCTGTCCTATTTTCTCAGGATGCTGGCTTAACTGTTCCTACATGTCAATGTGTTTAACTACATGTCAATCATTGGCGAACATAGAAGGCATGACCAATTATTCTCTCCACACAGGTGATTTCTCAGAGGACTGCACAGTGAAATCTTAAATAAAAACATTGCCGCTTGTTTTCTTTCCCATCATTCTTCCGTTTTGTTGTCTCTCAATAACAGTAACGGAAGCACACTTGTATTCCCAGGGTATCCAGCCTGGTCTCATAGACTAGATGTAACATAGTAAATGTAAATCCGTCCCACTCAAATTAGTATGGATACATAAGACCGAAGGTTCCTGAAGGCAAAAACGAAAGTAGGATGGGCGTAGAAGGTGAACGTCTAGCAAGTCAAAGGTTGTGAGTTCGAATCTCATCATGGACAATTTTAGCTAATTAGCAACTTTTCAACTACTTGATACTTTGCAACTACTTAGCATGTTAGCTAACCCTTCCCCTAAACCTAACATTAACCCTTACCCTACCCTTTAACCCAACTCCTAAACTTAACCCTAACCCCTAGCCTAGCTAACGTGAGCCAGCTAGCTAATGTTAGCCACCTTTCTAGAATTCGTAACATGTCATATGTTTTGCAAATTTGTAACATAATACGAATTGTAATTTGTAACATATCATACGAAGTGGGTAATGGATACCCACAAATGAATACGTAACATATCATACAAAATGGAGTGTCAGATTTACATACAGAATAATAAGAAATGCTCTGAGACCAGGTTGGGGTATCATATCTCACGATAGGCCCCGGCTCTGTTTTGGCTAGCACTCTTATTATCTCATATATTATTGTTTTTCCAGTAAATAAATGCATTAGCGTGCCGCACGATCCTGAGCGTGGCCCTTTGAGTGTATTAAATGAGTTCTCTAATATATGATGACGGATCCGGTAGACTCATAGGTGTCTCCAATACTAAAGAGAGGAATGGGTGTAGCAACAGTGAGTCAGCATTCTAACTCTGTGTGCATCCCAAATGGCCCTATATTCCCTAAATAGTGCACTACTTTTGATCAGAGCCTATGGAACTCAAAAATAGTGCACTATATAGAGAATAGATTGCCATGACCTTGAGACGCAGCCCAACTTGTGAAACTACTGTATTCAGACCTAAGGAGTGGTTGGTGGTTATTGGTTATGCACACAATGGGGATGGGAGATAGATTGGATAGGACTACAGTTGTCTGCCGGTTGACCTGTAGTGTGTCTAAAATGACAGTTTGTATTCAGTGTCTTCTATGAGTCCTTTTGTATTACAGATTTTAAAGTTGCCTGTCAGTGTTTAGCAAACCATTGTCTCGGTTAATTGTGCCAGGTATGCTGTGTAGGCCTATAAAGCATATCATTCAGTTTGTGCTGTTAACAGTGTGTAGGCAAGACATAAACACATGCATACTGTTAATGCTCCCTCAAAGAGAACTTAAAAACACTGAGTGCATCGATGGTCTGCAACGTAGTTCATTCTCAATGCATTTTCCCTCCGCACATGGCTAGCTTAACAGCCCATACACTATCGTTCAAAAGTTTGGGGTTACTTAGAAATGTCCTTGTTTTTGCAAGATGAGCACATTTTTGTCCATTGAAATAACATCCAATTGATCAGAAATACAGTGTAGACATTGTTCATGTTGTAAATGACTGGCTATTCCTGGCTAACGTCTCTGTCCCGAAGCAAGCGCCAGTTAGCCTGGAGCTAGCCTTGAGCTAGGCCCATCTCCTGGCTAGCCAAAGAGGTCCACCAGCCAATTCTTGGGCTACAATACCGCTTTTGCCAATTAGCTTGGACCCTTAACTGCCGTCACGGAGCCCCGCCGATCCATCACGGCTGGTTTACCGACGTAACCGTCCGAGGTGGTTTCAACAGGCTCTTGTTGAAGAAAACCATTAAGGAGAACTCAGCATTGAATATAGATCGGTTTAGTTGCTAGGCTGAAGTAGCAAGGACATGCACATTAAGAGAAGATGACACCCAGGCCATATGACACCCAGGCTATACTCTATTTTTGAAAGAGTACATTAACCAAGACCACACGTATATTTATGACAGCTGGACACTATGGTCAGCAGGATACAGAAAGAAAGATGGAAGCAAGATAACTGATGACTAACACGTAAAACATAAGCATGCAATGCATAGATTATTTTAGGACATGAAGAGGGTACTGTCATCAATATAACCTAACCAAAAGCAGATATAAGCAGATATATGAGCTGAAAAGATAATCATAGAGAAAAGTCAAGGGAAGCTATTTTTATATAGAGGGAGGGGACTCTATATGTTATGCAAAGACAGAATCCTATAAAGACAGGACTCTGTGATATGAGAATTTAGTATTTTTCCATGGAAGGGCTCGGCTTTGCTACTTTGTATTAAAGTCTCTATTGAATCCACAAGTTCTTGTAAGAGTGTTATATTTCTGAGACGATTCTCCACGACACTCTTCCATTGCGACTTTGCCGGAAGCCCATCTGCTAGCCCCGTGTCTCCAGCTCGCATAGCGTAGCAGCGACTACGGAATTGGCTCCCTGACTCATCTAGTACTACTCATTGGACCCTATGATCACTTGGCTACACATACCACTCCCTAATGTCAATATGCCTTGTCTATTGCTGTTTTGGTTAGTGATTATCTTATTTCACTGTAGAGCCCCTAGCCCTGCCCAATATGCCTTAGATAGACCTTTTGTTCAGCCCCCCACACATGCAGTGACCTCCCCTGGCTTAACTGGTGCCTCTAGAGACAAAACCTCTCATCGTCACTCAATGCTTAGGTTTACCTCCACTGTACTCACATCCTACCATACCCTTGTCTGTACATTATGCCTTGAAACTATTCTGCCTCACCCAGAAATCTGCTCCTTTTACTCTCTGTTCCGAACGCACTACACAACCAGTTCTTATAGCCTTTAGCCATACCCTTATCCTACTCCTCCTCTGTTCCTCTGGTGATGTAGAGGTTAACCCAGGCCCTGTAGCCTCCAGCACCACTCCCATTCCCCAGGCACTTTCATTTGTTGACTTCTGTAACCGTAAAAGACTTTGTTTCATGCATGTTAACATTAGAAGCCTCCTCCCTAAGTTTGTTTTATTCACTGCTTTAGAACACTCCGCCAACCCTGATGTCATAGCCGTGTCTGAATCATGGCTTAGTAAGGCCAACAAAGATCCTGACATTTCCATCCCTAACTATAACAGTTTCCAAAAAAATAGAACAGCCAAAAGAGGTGGAGTTAGCTTGCAGAGTTATGTCATACTATCCAGGTCTGTGCCCAAACAATTCGAGCTTCCACTTTTAAAAAATTCTCTAAACCGTTGCCACGTGTTATAGACCCCCTTCAGCCACCAGCTGTGTCCTGGACACCATAGATGGGGGGGGGGGCAATCAATTCACATATCTTCAGAGTTCGTACTGTTACATGACCTAAACTGGGATCTAAGCTAGATGCCCTCAATCTCACACAAATTATTAAGGCACCTACCAGGTACAACCCTAAATCTGTAACCATGGGCACCCTCTTAGACATTATCCTGACCAACTTGCCCTCTAAATGCACCTCTGCTGTCTTCAACCAGGATCTCAGAGATCATTGACTGCGTGCACAATGGGTCCGCGGTCAAATGACCACCCCTCATAACTGTCACACGCTCCCTAAAACACTTCAGTGAGCCGGCCTTTCTAATCGACCTGGCCCGGGTATCCTGGAAGGATATTGACCTCAGAACTAAGTAGAACTAAGAACAGATACAGCCCTTGGTTCACCCCAGACTTGACTGCCCTTGACCAGCACAAAAACATCCTGTTGCGTTCTGCATTAGCATCGAATAGCCCCCGCAATATGCAACTTGTCAGGAACCAATATATTCAGTCAGTTAGGAAAGCTAAGGCTAGCTTTTTCAAACAGAAATTTGCATCCTGTAGCACTAATTCCAAAAGGTTTTGGGACACTGTAAAGTCCATGGACAATAAGAGCACCTCCTCCCAGCTGCCCACTGCACTGAGGCTAGGAAACACTGTCACCACCGATAATCTATGATAATCGATCGTTTCAATAAGAACCTACCCCGGCCAACAGCTCACAACCCCCTGCAGCAACTTGCCCAAGTCCCCCCCCCTGCTTCTCCTTCACCCAAGTCCAGACAGCTGATATTCTGGAAGAGCTGCAAAATCTGGATCCCTACAAATCAGCTGGGCTAGACAATCTGGACCCTCTGTTTCTAAAATTATCCACCGAAATTGTTAGAACCTCTATTACTAGCCTGTTTAACCTCTCGTTCGTATCGTCTGAGATCCCCAAAGATTGGAAAGCTGTCGTGGACATCCCCCTCTTCAAAGGGGGAGACACTCTAGACCCAAACTGTTATAGACCTTTATCCATCCTGCCCTGGCTTTCTAAAATCTTTGAAAGCCAAGTTAACAAACAGATCACCAACCATTTCGAATCCCACCGTACCTTCTCCACTATGCAACCTGGTTTCCGAGCTGGTCATGGGCACACCTCAGCCACGATCAAGGTCCTAAACGATATCATAACCGCCATTGATAAAATACCGTACTGTGCAGCCGTCTTCATCGACCTGGCCAAGGCTTTCGACTCTGTCAATCACGCATTCTTATCGGCAGACTCAATAGCCTTGATTTCTCAAATGACTGCCTCGCCTGGTTGACCAACTACTTCTCAGAGTTCAGTGTCTCAAATCGAATGGCCTGTTGTCCAGACCTCTGGCAGTCTCTATGGGGGTGCCACAGGGTTCAATTCTCGGGCCGACTCTTTTCTCTGTATATATCAATGATGTCCCTCTTGCTGCTGGTGATTCTCTGATCCACCTCTACGCAGACGACACCATTCTGTATACATCTGTCCCTTCTTTGGACACTGTGTTAACAAACCTCCAAACACACTTCAATGCCTTACAACACTCCTTCCGTGGCCAACAACTGCTCTTAAATGCAAGTAAAACTAAATGCATGCTCTTCAACCGATTGCTGCCCGCACCCGCCCGCCCGACTAGCATCACTACTCTGGACAGTTCTGACTTAGAATATGTGGACAACTACAAATACCTAGGTGTCTGGTTAGACTGTAAACTCTCCTTCCAGACTCACATTAAGCATCTCCATTCCAAAATCGAATCTAGAATCGGCCTCCTATTTCGCAACAAAGCCTCCTTCACTCATGCTGCCAAACATACGCTCGTAAAACTGACTATCCTACTGATCCTTGACTTCGGCGATGTCATTTTACAAAATAGCCCCCAACACTCTACTCAGCAAACTGGATGTAGTCTATCACAGTGCCATCCGTTTTGTCACCAAAGCCCCATATACAACCCACCACTGCGATCTGTATGCTCTCGTTGGCTGGCCCTCACTACATATTCGTCACCAAACCCACTGGCTCCAGGTCATCTAGAAGTCTTTGATATGTAAAGCCCCGCCTTATCTCAGCTCACTGGTCACCATAGCATCACCCACCCGTAGCATGCGCTCCAGCAGGTATATTTCACTGGTCATCCCCAAAGCCAACACTTCTTTGGCCGCCTTTCCTTCCAGTTCTCTGCTGCCAATGACTGGAATGAATTGCAAAAATCACTAGAGCTGGAGTCTTATATCTCCCTCACTAACTTCAAGCATCAGCTGTCAGAGCAGCTTACCGATCACTGTACCTGTACACAGCCAATCTGTAAATAGCACACCCAACTACCTCATCCCCATATTGTTATGTATCCTCTTTGCTTTTTTGCACCCCAGTATCTCTACTTGCACATCATCTGCACATCTATCACTCCAGTGTTAATGCTAAATTGTAATTATCTATTTATTTCCTTACCCCCCCTACTATTCTACATTTGCACACACTGTCATAGATTTTTCTATTGTTTTATTGACTGTACGTTTGTTTGTAAATCTGTTTTTGTCGCACTGCTTTGCTTTATCTTGGCCAGGTCGCAGTTGTAAATGAGAACTTGTTCTCAACTGCCTACCTGGTTAAATAAAGGTGAAATTAAAAAACAGTGAAGAGGCGACTCCGGGATGCTGGCCTTCTAGGCGGAGTTGCAAAGAAAAAGCCATATCTGACTGGCCAATAAAAAGAAAAGATTAAGATGGGCAAAATAACAGACACTGGACAGAGGAACTCTACCTAGAAGGCCAGCATCCTGGAGTCGTCTCTTCACGGTTGACGTTGAGACTGGTGTTTTGTGGGTACTATTTAATGAAGCTGCCAGGTGAGGACTTGTCATGTGTCTGTTTTTCAAACTAGACACTCTAATGTATTTGTCCTCTTGCTCAGTTGTGCACCGGGGCCTCGCATGGACTAGCCTTCATTTCTCAGAACAAGAATAGACTGACAAGTTTCAGAAGAAAGTTCTTGTTTCTAGCCATTTTGAGCCTGTAATCGAACCCACAAATGCTGATGCTCCAGATACTCAACTAGTCTAAAGAAGGACAGTTTTGTTTCTTTAATCAGCACAACCATTTTCAGCTGTGCTAACATAATTGCGAAAGGGTTTTCTAATGATCAATTAGCCTTTTTAAAATTATAAACTTGGATTAGCTAACACAACGTGCCATTGGAACACAGGAGTGATGGTTGCTAATAATTGGCCTCTGTACGCCTATGTAGATATTCCATTTAAAAAATCAGCCATTTACAGCGGCAATAGTCATTTACAACAATAAATGTCTACACTGTATTTCTGATCAATTTGATGTTATTTTAATGGACTTTTTTTGTTGTTTTCTTTCATAAACAAGAACATTTCTAAGTGACCCCAAACTTTTGAACGGTAGTTTACTTAACCAAACAGGATAAACACTTATCATTCAACATACAGTATCAGTAATATCTTCACTAGTTACCAAACAGGACCTACCTGATTTTTTCCAATAAGAAATGCTTGTTTTTGTTGCAAAACATTTGCTACGTTGTGCACTAATGAATATACACCCCTGGTTACCTGTGTTTTGTCATGTCCAGCCCGAACGGGCATGTGGCACTGTGTGGATGTGGGTTACTGTGGGGTCAAGCCCATTGAGAACGTGTACAGGTGATCGGTTGCCGGTGCAACTGGTGTCAGCAGTCGCTCCGGTGTCTGAGGCAGTTGGGGCTGGCCTGCTTCATTGCCAATGGCACTGCTGGGCAGGGCTTTTGGGCCCCATGAAAAGATATCACATTGGGCCCCACCACCACAGGCCACACCAACCCTGCTGTAACCACACACCTCCACAACCCAATCAACCCACTCAAAGATTTAAATAATTATACCTTTGCAGCCTTGCAACTCTCTTGTAGTCCAATATTTACTGACAGTGAGCTGTGAAAATATAACACTGTGCAGACATGCATGCAACATTCTGCATACAGTGGAATTCACTATTTGATGCAAGACTGATACCCTCTATAAGAAATGTGCTGAAGGCCATCTTTTACAGTCTAAATGTAATTTTAATGGTAAGTTTATTGAATGGAAAATTATTTTAACATTAATGAATGACTTAAAATAAATATAACTTAAATATACATTAACCTCTTCAATTAACATTAACATTATCTATAGAATTATATAACAAACAAAATAATAAAATCAGCAGCAGATTTTTGAACTAAGTATACATACCAACTAGAAAATAAGCAGCTGTAAAAGTGGAAATGGAAAACAAAATGGAAATGAAAAGGCCTGATGGTGTCGCTAGAGGAAAGGTCATGGTCACCAAATCAATAGGTTTCTTCCACTTGGGGTCTTGATTGTGCACAACAAATTTTTATGGCAATCCAGCCATTACTTTGAGATATCTTGTTCTCAGCCTGTGGGCATTATGTGTGTAGTGATCCAATATCCATAGCCATGCCATTTAACAGTTATCACTTTACCTTGCTCAGCCTTACTCACCAAGAGCCCAGTGCTGAGCCTTCTTGCTAGCAAAGTCACCGATCAAGTCTTTGAAGTCCAGCTCTCTAGCTAACAGACTTTCAATGGACAGCATGGCAAGACTGCAAAGCCTGTCCTGGGACATAGTGGACCTCAAATAGTTCAAATAAAAATCAGTTTTAGCTTACTGAAAGCTCTCTTGCCACCAGCAACAGTCACAGGCGGTGTGCAAAATATACGTAAAGCAATGCACACTTCTCCAAAAATGCTTTGCAGCTGCATCTTACAAATTGCATTCAAGAGACCAAGACGGGACAAGTTAGGGGGGAAAGTGGCAGCATATACAGCGTTCAGGTGTCTTACTTCATTTTGAAACTCAGGTGTAAGATCTCTGAATACTTCATGATCAGTGGTTGGCACACAGAAGGGACTTTATCCTCACTAATCTGCCCAACCTTCAGAACAGCAGAAAATTATTCTACAATTTTTGCAGTGGTGTGGAACCTAGTGTCTAAGTCACTTATGATGACGTCCATGGCAGTAAAAAAACTGTGTTCTGAAACACCATTGCTGCACTGTCCTGAGCTGTCTCTTCTTGAGAGGTCTCATCATGGAATCTCTTCCTTTTCCTCTGGCGGCTGTGTTTCTTGCTAAATTAAGGTGCAACAGCCATTTGCATAGCAATCACTGTTGCCTTAGACAGGAGAAACTCCCATCATCTTAAGGGACGGCAGGTAGCCTAGAGCGTTGGGCCAGTAACCGAAAGGTTGCTAGATCAAATCCCTGAGCTGACAAGGTAAAAATCTGTCGTTCTGCCCTCATTGTAAATAAAAATGTGTTCTTAACTGACTTGCAAATAAGAATTTGTTCTTAACTGAATTGCCTAGTTAAATAAAATAAAATATGTAAATATATAAACTGCTCAAAAAAATAAAGGGAACACTTAAACAACACAATGTAACTCCAAGTCAATCACACTTCCGTGAAATCAAACTGTCCACTTAGGAAGCAACACTGATTGACAATAAATTTCACATTTTTTATTTTTTATTTCACCTTTATTTAACCAGGTAGGCTAGTTGAGAACAAGTTCTCATTTGCAACTGCGACCTGGCCAAGATAAAGCATAGCAGTGTGAACAGACAACAACACAGAGTTACACATGGAGTAAACAATAAACAGTCAATAACATGGTAGAAAAAAGAGAATCTATATACAATGTGTGCAAAAGGCATGAGGTAGGCAATAAATCGAGTAATTACAATTTAGCAGATTAACACTGGAGTGATAAATCATCAGATGATCATGTGCAAGAAGAGATACTGGTGTGCAAAAGAGCAGAAAAGTAAATAAATAAAAGCAGTATGGGGGGTGAGGTAGGTAAATTGGGTGGGTAGTTTACAGATGGACTATGTACAGCTGCAGCGATCGGTTAGCTGCTCGGATAGCAGATTTTTAAAGTTGTTGAGGGAGATAAAAGTCTTCAACTTCAGAGATTTTTGCAATTCGTTCCAGTCGCAGGCAGCAGAGAACTGGAAGGAAAGGCGTCCAAATGAGGTTTTGGCTTTAGGGATGATCAGTGAGATACACCTGCTGGAGCACGTGCTACGGGTGGGTGTAGCCATCGTGACCAGTGAACTGAGATAAGGCGGCACTTTACCTAGCATAGCCTTGTAGATGACCTGGAGCCAGTGGGTCTGACGACGAACATGTAGCGAGGGCCAGCCGACTAGGGCATACAGGTCGCAGTGGTGGGTCGTATAAGGTGCTTTAGTAACAAAACGGATGGCACTGTGATAAACTGCATCCAGTTTTCTGAGTAGAGTATTGGAAGCTATTTTGTATATGACATCGCCGAAGTCGAGGATCGGTAGGATAGTCAGTTTTACTAGGGTAAGTTTGGCGGCGTGAGTGAAGGAGGCTTTGTTGCGGAATAGAAAGCCGACTCTAGATTTGATTTTGGATTGGAGATGTTTGATATGAGTCTGGAAGGAGAGTTTACAGTCTAGCCATACACCTAGGTATTTATAGATGTCCACATATTCTAGGTCGGAACCGTCCAGGGTGGTGATGCTAGTCGGGCGTGCGGGTGCAGGCAGCGAACGGTTGAAAAGCATGCATTTGGTTTTACTAGCGTTTAAGAGCAGTTGGAGGCCACGGAAGGAGTGTTGTATGGCATTGAAGCTCGTTTGGAGGTTAGATAGCACAGTGTCCAAGGAAGGGCCGGAAGTATACAGAATGGTGTCGTCTGCGTAGAGGTGGATCAGGGAATCGCCCGCAGCAAGAGCAACATCATTGATGTATACAGAGAAAAGAGTCGGCCCGAGAATTGAACCCTGTGGTACCCCCATAGAGACTGCCAGAGGACCGGACAACATGCCCTCCGATTTGACACACTGAACTCTGTCTGCAAAGTAGTTGGTGAACCAGGCAAGGCAGTCATTAGAAAAACCGAGGCTACTGAGTCTGCCGATAAGAATATGGTGATTGACAGAGTCGAAAGCCTTGGCCAGGTCGATGAAGACGGCTGCACAGTAATGTCTTTTATCGATGGCGGTTATGACATGGTTTAGTACCTTGAGCGTGGCTGAGGTGCACCCGTGACCGGCTCGGAAACCGGATTGCACAGCGGAGAAGGTACGGTGGGATTCGAGATGGTCAGTGATCTGTTTGTTGACTTGGCTTTCGAAGACCTTAGATAGGCAGGGCAGGATGGATATAGGTCTGTAACAGTTTGGGTCCAGGGTGTCTCCCCCTTTGAAGAGGGGGATGACCGCAGCAGCTTTCCAATCCTTGGGGATCTCAGATGATACGAAGGAGAGGTTGAACAGGCTGGTAATAGGGGGTGCGACAATGGCGGCGGACAGTTTCAGAAATTGGGGGTCCAGATTGTCAAGCCCAGCTGATTTGTATGGGTCCAGGTTTTCCAGCTCTTT
This sequence comes from Salvelinus fontinalis, assembly GCF_029448725.1. NCBI lineage: Eukaryota > Metazoa > Chordata > Actinopteri > Salmoniformes > Salmonidae > Salvelinus > Salvelinus fontinalis. The sequence continues at coordinate 10,746,775 of NC_074667.1, forward strand.
CAGAACATCTGCTATCTGGATATGGGTAAAGGAGAAGCTGGGGAGGCTTGGGCGAGTAGCAGCGGGGGGGGGCGGGGTTGTTGGTCAAGGTTGGAGTCGCCAGGAGGAAGGCATGGCCAGCCATTGAGAAATGTTTGTTGAAGTTTTCGATTATCACGGACTTATCAGTGGTGACCGTGTTACCTAGCCTCAGTGAAGTGGGCAGCTGGGAGGAGGTGCTCTTGTTTTCCATGGACTTTACAGTATCCCAGAACTTTTTGGAGTTAGAGCTACAGGATGCAAATTTCTGCTTGAAAAAGCTGGCCTTTGCTTTCCTGACTGACTGCGTGTATTGGTTCCTGACTTCCCTGAACAGTTGCATATCGCGGGGGCTCTTCGATGCTATTGCAGTTCGCCACAGGATGTTTTTGTGCTGGTCGAGGGCAGTCAGGTCTGGAGTGAACCAAGGGCTATATCTGTTCTTGGTTCTGCATTTTTTTGAACGGAGCATGCTTGTCTAATATGGTGAGGAAGTAACTTTTAAAGAATGACCAGGCATCCTCAACTGACGGGATGAGGTCAATATCCTTCCAGGGTACCCGGGCCAGGTCGATTAGAAAGGCCTGCTCGCAGAAGTGTTTTAGGGAGCGTTTGACAGTGATGAGGGGTGGTCGTTTGGCCGCGGACCCGTGGCGGATACAGGCAATGAGGCAGTGATCGCTGAGATCTTGATTGAAGACAGCAGAGGTGTATTTGGAGGGCAAGTTGGTCAGGATAATGTCTATTAGGGTGCCCATGTTTACGGATTTAGGGTTGTACCTGGTGGGTTCCTTGGTTCCTTGATGATTTGAGTGAGATTGAGGGCATCAAGCTTAGATTGTAGGACTGCCGGGGTGTTAAGCATATCCCAGTTTAGGTCACCTAACAGAACAAACTCTGAAGCATTCAATTCACAGATGGTGTCCAGGGCACAGCTGGGAGCTGAGGGGGGTCGGTAGCAGCGGCAACAGTGAGAGACTTATTTCTGGAGAGATTAATTTTTAAAATTAGAAGTTCGAACTGTTTGGGCATAGACCTGGAAAGTATGACAGAACTTTGCAGGCTATCTCTGCAGTAGATTGCAACTCCTCCCCCTTTGGCAGTTCTATCTTGACGGAAAGTGTTATAGTTGGGTATGGAAATCTCAGAATTTTTGGTGGCCTTCCTAAGCCAGGATTCGGAAACGGCAAGGACATCAGGGTTGGCAGAGTGTACTAAAGCGGTGAGTAAGGCAAACTTAGGGAGGAGGCTTGGGAGGTGGCCTGCTGGAGGTCATTTTGCAGGGCTCTGGCAGTGCACCTCCTTGCACTAAGGTGGAGGTACCGGTCCTGCTGCTGGGTTGTTGCCCTCCTACGGCCTCCTCCACGTCTCCTGATCTACTGGCCTGTCTCCTGGTAGCGCCTGCATGCTCTGGACACTACGCTGACAGACACAGCAAACCTTTTTGCCACAGTTCGCATTGATGTGCCATCCTGGATGAACTGCACTACCTGAGCCACTTGTGTGGGTTGTAGACTCCGTTTCATGCTACCACTAGAGTGAGAGCACCGCCAGCATTCAAAAGTGACCAAAACATCAGCCAGGAAGCTTAGGAACTGAGAAGTGGTCTGTGGTCACCACCTGCAGAATCACTCCTGTTTTGGGGGGTGTCTTGCTAGTTGCCTATAATTTCCACCTTTTGTCTATTCCATTTGCACAACAGCATGTGAAATTTATTGTCAATCAGTGTTGCTTTCTAAGTGGACAGTTTGATTTCACAGAAGTGTGATTGACTTGGAGTTACATTGTGTTGTTTAAGTGTTCCCTTTATTTTTTTGAGCAGTTTATGTTAGAGCCTGGATCTCTTCCTTTTTAAGGCTCTGATTTTGGCTGCCTCTGTGTCAAGTGAGATTTTTCCTGACTGGAGAATAACATTCCTGTCCTCAATGCCTAGCATTACCTGCAATTATGCCAACTGACATTGTCATTCAACACAATGCTGCTCACCTCCTTCTTCAGTTGGGAGTAGGGCTGGTTTTGGGGGGATGGGTTTGACAGGCCTGTTGAGCCTGATGCTGCATCTGTTGAGCCTGGGGCTGGGACAACTGATTTAGTATGAATAACTTGCTAAAAGTTTGCCTGCATTGATTAAATGTCGACTGAAAGAGGAGCGAAATGTAAACACTCAGAATTTTCTGTTTAGATATTAAGTAACTAATGTTAGGGGAGCAAAAGGTAGGCTATGGACTAAGCTTGCAGGTTAATTCCCACCACTCACGGACTACACCAACCTTCCTTTGTTAAAAGTTGGGTGACATACTGTCGCCCTTTCTTTCCTTTTGTTTTTGGAAGCCTGATTTTTCTTTATGAAACTAATACCTGATGCTCCACCGGGCACTCCTCACTCGGTTTGGGGGCAGGACGGAACCATTAGATGTAAATATAGGGGGGGGGGGGGGGGGTTGTGCAATACGGAGGCTCTCTGGATGTTTACTTTTTGCCGAAAAGAAAAAAAAAACGTTTTATTAGTACATTGTAAAAAAATATATTATATTAATGATATGTTAAAAAAAATATTAACCTATTTTCTAATTTTCAGTCACAGGCGCCACTATCCCCCCCATCCTCCCCATACGGCGCCCCTGCTGCTGGGGCTCCCATTTCCCTCAGATCTCCTAGTCTGCCACTCCCCTGGTACTGAGAATGAGGCTAGCAGAGCAGCACGCCCTTGAAGACAAGACACCACTTAGTTGAGGTCTCTACAGTGCTGTTGTATGAAAGGAGTTATTCATAAATTAAGTTGCTGTCACTATGGTGAAATTACTACCTTTTTTTCACCTGAAAGTAGAGTAAGGTTTTATTTTTTTTATTGAATATCCCGAAACATACAATATACTTGCAGTGAAGCCGCTCAACAACTACACCACACCAGTCATCCACCAGACTCCCATTCAAAGTGACACACACATCCAGGGTCAATGCCCTGCTCAAGGGCACATTGACCGATCTCACACCAGGCCAAAAAAAACATGAACGCGAACCCTCCAAGATCCCCCCCCCCCAATTCATTTAATTCCCCACCCCCAATGCACCAACAACCAAGAAAATGAACTAAAGAGGAAAAAGAAAAAGACAGAAGAAAACAGCAAACAACAATGCAAAAAAAACAACTAAAAAACAAAGGACATCAAGGACAACTACAATCATAACAGTAATGCCAACTGTATATGTTTGTGTGCATGCCTGGCACTATTCCATGTATGTGTGTGTGTTCTTGAATGTGTTTATTTGAATGAGTGTGTGTATATGCATGTGTACGAACACCTGCACGGCATCAGCCTCAGGCAAACCGGCATTAGCTGTAAAAACACTGCCCCTCAGTGTCAGTAGAGGAAGATTAGGATTGAGGTGTGCCTCATATGGTACTTAGTTGACAATTTAGTAGGCTAAACAAGTTGGCTAAACAGTCAATTAATGGCCATATTTTTATTTATTTTATTCAACCTTTTATTTAACTAGGCAAGTCAGTTAAGAACAAATTCTTATTTACAATGACGGCCTACCCAGACCAAACCCGGACGATGCTGGGCCAATTGTGCTCCACCCCATGGGACTCCCAATCATGGCCGGATGTGATTCAGCCTGGATTCAAACCAGGGACTGTAGTGATGCCTCTTGCACTGAGATGCAGTGCGTTAGACCGCTGCACCACTCGGGAGTCTGTTTTAAGGCTAATGAGGAGCACTTATACAGTAACTGTTTTGCAGCCTAATAAAAGTAAATGATTATAGGTGTTCAGGGCTTTGTGTCCTTTGTCTGTGCAAGGAGATTACACAGAGTAACTGTATCTTAACTTGATCTATCAAGTACTACTCACTAAGCAACAATGTTTGTTTTATAGAGTTGAGTGACAGTTGAACAATGCACGTGGCATTCCATTAAGCTGAGCTATACGAGGTGGACGGACAACTTCAAGAGGGTCCTCTCTCTCTCGCCATCCGAAATGAACACTGAATCGTCCCGGGCAACAGACACGCTTCAAACCCTGTGCTTCAAACAAACAAATGACGAGGGAAAGAAATAAGGCAGCGGTAACCAGGCAACCATTCTTTGAGAGGTGATGGGGCCCTGTGTAGTGATGTCCACTCTCGGGAACAAACGGACTAACAAAGACATGGACAGATGGAAGGTCTTGTGTCCTATTGTGGCTACCCAGGGACATTCATTCATTTTTCAGTGGCATGTAATGAAGCCGCTACATATCATAGAAATTGAGTAGATCGGCCAATCACACGATCTGCACATGGTCTGTGTACGCTGCAACTCATTTGAAAATATATTCCGACTCAAGTATGCCAGCAATCAACTTTTCAAGACGTTTAACTTTCAAAATACTGAAATACAGCCGTTATGATGCAAGTTATAATTTTGAAAACTTGATTGCTGACATACAATCCATTTTGGGACTATATCAACCATGGGCTAGTGAAACATACCAAAATGTAGTTTTTGGGGTGGATTTTTCCTTTAAAGGCAGGTGCTATAGTTGCTCTCCTGGCTTTACTACACTGTTCTGGGATCAGCTTCCATATTCTAATCATATCTGTGACCATTATGAGTTAAACATGATGCCACAAAACATGTTAAGACTCAAAAGTAGCTCTTCAAGCGGTATGGATGTCCTTGGACAGTCAGCTGTTGTTTTTTTTGAGGTCTTCTCCTCCTTTTCCCTCATTTGTCCTTCATCCCCTGTTCCCGTCGTCATCTCTCTTTTGATGGCACGCTGGTTAAAGGTCACATTCTCACTAGTGATATCGGAGGCTATTTTTGAAATGCCTCAGAGGCATGAGAGAATGAAAGTGAGTTTCTAGGGACCCTGCTATAAATGGGGAAAATTCAAATGACTGTGCTACAGGCAAAGTGTCGCTATATTTAGGCCAACTGTTGCCTTTTTATTTGTGTCAGTAATTAACACTAGCTGTACCTCTAGGTCATCTACCGCACGCACCACTTACAACAGTCTTCTGAAATCGTTGTCCACTGTATTAGTTTCTTGGTAACACATAAAAAAATTACTTTCTTGAATAAGCATTCCTTTATAAACCTTTATAAAAAAATAAAAAAATAATTAACTGTTTTTATTTCCATTAGTCCTTTTTAGTTTGTTGTCCGTTGGAAAGCGAAAGAACAAGTGTTTGGTCCTAACTGAATGTGTATGGACCACATCCTGGTTCTAGGCTCCATCTTTTCTGTTAACTTTCTGACCCCATTTTCAAACACACCTCTTCCTGTAGCACAGTGTTGAAATATGCTTTTTAAAAAGCTCAACGGATGTCAAACTGGCTTAGAGCTCAGGTCCCATCTTTAGCACCACTGCATAACAAAGTCTAGTTCTTACAGCTCTATGATGTCATACAGTGGATGTTTTATAGGAGTTTCCTAATCTGACCTTTGCTCCCGCTTTATGTGGCTGAGAGCTTGGACCTTAAAATAGGACTTGATGTGGGTAAAGGGTCCTGTTATCACAATGTTTCTGATGTCACGTCAGTTGAGCTACATCCCTCAACCCATCATCCATGAAGTAGGCTCTACTCCCTGTTGTCTTGGTCTTAATATACTCTCCCTATTTTCCCTTTGCCTTCTTTCCCTCCTTCCTTTCCCTCTTCTCCGTTCTCGTTTTCCTTCCAGGACTCAGACTTTGTGTGTCTGGAGTTTGACGAGGCGAAGGTGAACCAGGTGTTGAAGAAGATGGCAGAGATCCAGGAGAGCATCGACGCCATCGTACACCGCAGCTAGGGTCTACATTTCTGTGTGAAATAGGAGAGAAACGTCCCTGTTCTGTAAAAACAATAAGTGGTTTCCTGTCATTTCTTTTCATTCTATGACTTGGACAGAAAACATTAGCCTGCCATGTAGCAGACAGGAAAACTATGCATTATAGATGTATCTTTATACCTTATTTACTGTACACACTGGCTAGCTCATTTCTTACAGTAAGTCCTATCTGTTGAGTCTAACAAAGGGGATATTGTTCTATCACTGCTAGAGAAAACCTGCTGTTTTGTGGCTGGAAGACTTCTTTTCACGTACAGAACATACAGTACTGTTATGCTTGATTTACAATTAGTGCAATGTCCATTTTGTACATACCTGTTGCCATTCCAGACAGTGACGCATTGATATTTTCAGTTTAAGGCTAGTAAACCTAACATCCCCTTGCTTAATGTTGGGCAGACAACTTGTACGATATCGTTGTTCCCAAAGGAGCTGCTTCTTTCCACACTATTTCTAGCCCTTCAACATTCCGGCTGCCTGACCTGGCCTGAACTTTCCGTACTGGGCACAGACCAGGGGTGTAGGCTGTTCAGTGAGGTGAGACATTCACAATATTGCAAGTAGAAATAGAACTGAAAAGATTTGCTTTTCTACATGATAGACAAGCCTGTCTGTTGTACATGCAAAATAATGATCTGAATATGTTGTATGGTTGCACCCTCCTGGACGCCCACATGCTGTCTCAATTGGCCTAATGTCTTAAATATCCTTATTTTCTTGTCTCACTTATTTTGTATTGATTAGAAAGACTTTTGATTGTTGAAAAGCAAAATGATGGAGAGTATCTGGTCCTTTGAACTGTCAGTGATCATAAAAGAGAAAACAAACATTTATTCATCCATAGTGATGTCGTAAAGATGAATTTGTACAATAAAGGTTAGAGCTGGGACGATAAACCAAAAATGGTTGATACTGACCGAACCGATATTTATCTCCAACATTTTACTGATATTGATAATAACGATAAGTAGCCTTTACTAGAGGAATGCGTAGTTTTAAAAAATCAGTAAGTCTGCTAATATACGCTATTTCTAACTGGATAATTGATAGCTACAACATTCAAAGTAGTAGTCTTTAAGGGTAATACAAAATAAGTAACTGGTGCACATTCATGTTATCAATTCATTGTTCAGTTTGTCATTATCGTAAAAATTCAGTCAATTTATCGTGATTTGTCCATATCGCCCAGCTCTAATGAAATGTCATCTTGTTACCCCCATTTGCAGAATGGGATATCAACCCACACTTTGGATCAGGTGTTAAAATGTTTTATTAAACTGTAACAAAATGTATCAAAGCCTGCTTTTCATGTTGTCTTTGTAATGAATAAACCAAAGTTAAAGGACCCCCACACTTCTTTCTGTGTTGTCCGCATTCCAAGAACCATAGGTCTCCTCAGTATCTTTTTCTCCTCGATTCTTCCTGTTCAAAATCTGTACGGTAGCTATAGCATTACTGTTTGACAACCAAGCCGACTTGCACGGACTGGCACTTTTGCCTCTGAAGTGAGGAGGGGTGGCTGGCTTCCTGGCAGGGAAGAGAATGACACTCGAGGCTTTGATGAAGTGGGGGAAGTTGATTCATACACACCCTTTGCGTGACACCACCATTGACAGGGAGCTGACTGGGTCTGAGAGGACAGATACACCCACATAAGGACACACCCTCCTTGTAAAGTGATAGGACGATTTCAGGCCTTATCTTGGAGCAACTTTAATGCGGTTGTGTTGACATGATGATTGTGGTCACAAGGGACATTTTTTTACATTTTTTTTTTAATAGTCATTTAGCAGACGCTCTTATCCAGAGCGACTTACAGTAGAGTGCATACATTTTATTACATTTTTACATACTGAGACAAGGATATCCCTACCGGCCAAACCCTCCCTAACCCGGACGACGCTATGCCAATTGTGCGCCGCCCCACGGACCTCCCGGTTGTGGCCGGCTGCGACAGCCTGGGCGCGAACCCAACCCAGCCTGGGCGCGAACCCAGAGACTCTGGTGGCGCAGCTAGCACTGCGATGCAGTGCCCTAGACCACTGCGCCACCCGGGAGGGACGGTGATGAGACCAATAGGTCGGGAAGATTTTGTGGTTTACTCATCTGCCGTGAGCTGAGCTGATCTGTAGTCCCTATAACCCACTAGTCTTCTGGTGTACATTCACACCCTCTCGTCGTCAACTGAGTAACCAAAGTCAGATTTGAAATCCAGTCATCGGCAACTCCGTAACCTGAAGAGAAACCCAGCACCCTAGCCCAACGCCTCAGTCTGGAGGTGTCAGCCTTACATGTGACCTGGAGGTCCCATTTGACAATTGCATTAAACTGGATGTGGATTAGACAACAGACAGCTACAGGTCATACTGTAACATCTAGAACTCAATGTTGGTTTTATTTGGACGTTCACCAGAGTTCAAAATGGATTTGTTTTGTAACACTTTAATAATGAGTGGGCTTTGACTAAGGACTAGCGCAGGGGCGTGTGATGGTTTAGGCTTGAAAGTGCTCGCTGACGAAACCATGACTGCAGACTCCCCGCTTAAATCCCTGGGTGCCTCCCAAATGACATCCTATTTCAAATATAGTGCACTACATTTGACTAGGCCCATAGGGCTCTGGTCAAAAGTAGTGAACTGTGTAGGGAATAGGGTGCCATTTGGGACTCAGAGACATTCAATTACCAGTTATAAATAAGTCAGACTGAGTTTTAGTAATTATGGCATCGGTCCATGTTTACGACAGGCGATTTAAAGAAATTGACTTTCCAGCTAACCCAATTTTACCAGCCTGTAGTCATTCTTTTGTGTTTTGAGTCTGCCTTGTATCTAGAGGCAAGCAGCAAGGGTTCTGCCTCCCATGCGCGTTCCTCGTCTTTCATCGTGTTAGTGTATGTTAGATGGGGTCCACTGCATTAGCAGATAGTGGAGGACACCATGGTAACGGTGGTTGTTGTGGTTACTCAGAGCTCACCAATCTCATACGGCTTCCGGTCTGTCCAACTCCGATTAGTATGCAAAATGTGACAGCGTTAAATCTTATGCATCTTTTTGGCACCTGAACAACATGGATAACCCAAACATCTCGATGCAGCTGGCACCTAAGCACTACTGATTTCCTTGGAGAGGCACAGGAGCAGACAAGATGAGGATGCTTTTTCAATTTGACATGATCTCCTGATAGAGATAATTTTGCACGAATACACAAGGCCCTGTACTATTGCTAAATACGGTTGTCACTCTTCATTTGAGTGCTTAATACCACACAATACCAGTTATAAACGAGCATGACAACTGTACTACAGTCCTGCCAAATAGAGGTGGGGCGGTGACACAAAGTTTAATCTAGTTAATATGTAAGTGAGCAAGACTGTGTGTGTGTGTGTGTGTGTGTGTGTGTGTGTGTGTGTGTGTGTGTGTGTGTGTGTGTACAGAAACCGGAGTTGACTATTGAACTGGGAAATCAGGAACTGTGAGAGGCTTGAAATGAATTTATTTGCGGTGTCACTTCCTTTCAGAGAGTCTAAATGGTGTTAGGTTCATTGGAGAACACAGGGCTTTTGCCATTCTCAAGTAAAGAAAAAGCTCACACCACCTCAACTTCCCTCTTCCCTGAAGGGTGAAACTGCCAGAGGGACACTGCTGTGAAAAGTTATGTTAAGAGGACTTACTATAAGATTACTGTAAAGACAAAGTTCAGGTGTGTGAGGCAGAGATAGTTTACCGGAAACACCTGTAGTCCTGATGAATCACTGGCCAAAACCTATACATAAGAGGATTTACTTTCTAAAACATTTTATCCAATATTACATCCTACTATACTTCATTGAAGTCTGCAGCCAGTTTTGTTTAGTCATTCATTAGAAAACTATGTCTTGCTGTATAGAGCATTGAATTGTGTATATGAAAGCCTATCGCTTACAGTATACAAAACATTAAGAACACCTGCTCTTTCCATGACCGACTGACCAGGTGAATCAAGGTTAAAGCTATGATCCTTTATTGATGTCACTTCAATCGGTGAAGATGACGGGGAGGAGATGGATTTAAAGAAGGATGTTTAAGCCTTGAGACATGGATTGTGTATCTGCTCCAGTTTCAACTGTTCTGCCTGCGGCTATGGAACCCTGACCTGTTCACCGGACGTGCTACCTGTCCCAGACCTGCTGTTTTCAACTCTCTCGAGACAGCAGGAGCGGTAGAGATTCTCTTAATGATCGGCTATGAAAAGCCAACTGACATTTACTCCTGAGGTGCTGACTTGCTGCACCCTCGACAACTACTGTGATTATTATTATTTGACCATGCTGGTCATTTATGAACATTTGAACATCTTGGCCGTGTTCTGTTATAATCTCCACCCGGCACAGCCAGAAGAGGACTGGCCACCCCTCATAGCCTGGTTCCTCTCTAGGTTTCTTCCTAGCTTTTGGCCTTTCTAGGGAGTTTTTCCTAGCCACCGTGCTTCTACACCTGCATTGCTTGCTGTTTGGGGTTTTAGGCTGGGTTTCTGTACAGCACTTTGAGATATCAGCTGATGTAAGAAGGGCTATATAAATAAATTTGATTTGATTTGATTGATTTGTATGTGTGCCACTCATAGGGTGACTGGGCAAAACAAAATATTTATGTGCCTTTGAACAGGTTATGGTAGTAGGTACCAGACACACCGGTTTGAGTGTGTCAAGAACTGCAATGCTGCTGGGGTTTTCATGCTCAAGTTTCCTATGTGTATCAAGAATGATCCAACACCCAAAGGATATCCAGCCAGCTTTACACAACTGTGGGAAGCATTGGAGTCAACATGGACCAGCATCCCTGTGGAACACTTTCGATACCTTCTTAATGTGTTCTTAATGTTTTGTACACAGTGTATATACTCTCTATCTACCCATATCAAGATACAAACAACACACATAATTATGGAGTCCTCATATGAACTTGGGACCGCAAGCGTATAAAATAGATGGTAATCACAGTAGAGCTTTTGGTTCTGTAAAGGCAAGACAGAAAAGAAGGTTGACGTTTATTGTCATGAATCTTGCTCTGGAGGCAGAACTGAACGAATTCTGCCAGCTGCAAAGTACAAATTGGATATGTGGGTTCGCCAATTAATATTTTTTGCAATATCTTTTTTTTTTATGGAGAAAAAAATTAAGAGGGCAGATTATTGTATGGCACAACATACACACGTTTTTGAGAAAGATAATTAGAAAAATAAAATGTTGAGGAAATGTATTTATTAGTTTCTTTTCATTTTGATAAGTGTTGAAAATTTTATGAATTGAAGGTTATTTGTTGATGTGAAAATTGGGGTGGGGTCAAGAGAAATTATTGTAAAAAATGTAATCCCCAGAAATTCTGGTGGAAAAAATGGTGTCCTCGCTGAAAAAGTTTGAATAACACTGCATTAGGGTTATCGGTGTGGTTAAGGTTAGGTTAAAAATCCAATTGTATGATTTTGTGGCTGTGACAGCTATAGTGACCACTCTGCAGAGCTGCCTCCAGGGCAAGATTCGTGACAATAAATGCCAACCTTCGACAGAAACACTGTAATAACTGAGTTGACTGGGGGAGGGTGACATGAAGATGTCATTGTCAGTAATCCTCAATTACAAACAACATTAACTGAAAACATATTTGAAGCCAGGTATCCTATGCATTCAGCTGAATTCACTCCTTTAATTCTGTCTCTGTACACTTGTATAGGGAGGAAAAGGAAAGTTCTCTACCTTGGTTTTATAATATGAGATGTCTAATCACATGGTCTCCCAAAATATTCAGTAATGTATAAAACAAAGGACACCCGTATCCCCTAAGTTAATATCAAAGGCCTACATCACATAATTCAAGGAGGAGTCGTGCCCCTCAAACGTTACCCAGAAAAAAATACGAATATTATTTTTTCTCCCAATGATCTGAACGCCGGCTGAAATTTTCCTCTTCCTGAAAATGCGGAAGGTGTGAGTAGAAGTCAAGATCAGAGAGGAACACAGACACAGAGCGTTACTAAGGCGTATTCTTTCTCTCTCTTTCTGGCAAGGCATTGACTTTCACTTTGCACAGGACTTCTACTATGATCTATGAAATATTATTAAACTAACATGGATTGCTTATAGTGAGCATAGGCGCCTAACTCTAAAGTTACGCTTCTTGTAACTATTTGCGGAAAAAGGATCATATTCATATAGACTCGTTTTGTAGGCTACACTATAGGCTTTGCGCCAAGATGTGGTGGACTCCTTTGATTGGAAACTTTGCTATTCAGGTAAAGTATAGCAACCAGGTTTAGAGAATACATGCTGTTTACCATTTTGGTTAGCACATTATAACTTAGAAGACCATTCATTGCGTTTGAGTCCTGCGGCTATAGCAGAAATGATATTTGATTCTAGCATTGCAACGCCACCATAGCTACGTATGCCAGATAGAAAAACATATGAATGTTATTAATTTTGCTTCCATCACTTTTGCTCCAATAAATACTAGTATTTGATCAATGTTAGATTATATAATAATGAATCATCATTACTTTAACCATGAATAAAACACTGTTTCTAGAGGAAAATATGACAGTGACTTAGTTAATCACCTGTAATGAACATAGTAACTGTTGATAATAACTTCATAATGGGTCGTTCCATGTCATTTCATCAAGCCATGACATCCACTATCTCAAATTGTTTCTGTAGGTAGAAACAGATAAGATTCCTGCAACATTATTTTCTTGAAATATAGTTTGATCTCTGAGAAATTAAGCTAATTAATTGAACCCAAATGGGCCCTTTTAATTCATAGGATTCATATAATATTCGAAATTATAATAGCTTACATTTGAAAACAGTTAGTATTTGAAACAGTGGTCAACAAAAACAAAGCATTGGTTGCTGCCATACCTTGTCAACAGACTGTTTACTGGGTAAGGAAATCAATGTCCTTTTGTAAATTGGGTAAATTCCAAACCAAGTTTTATTAGTCACATGCGCCGAATACAACAGGTGTAGACCTTACAGTGAAATACTTACTTACGAGCCCCTAACCAACAATGCAGTTAAAAAATATATGGATAAGAATAAGAAATAAAAGTAACAAGTAATTAAAGACCAGCAGTGAAAAAACAATAGCGAGACTATATACAGGGGAGTACCGGTACAGAGTCAATGTGCGGGGGCACTGGTTAGTTGAGGTACATGTACATGTAGGTAGAGTTATTAAAGTGACTATGCATAGATGATAACAACAGAGAGTAGCAGCGATGTAAAAGAGGGGGGCAATGCAAATAGTCTGGGTAGCCATTTGATTAGGTGTTCATGAGTCTTATGGCTTGGGGGTAGAAGCTGTTTAGAAGCCTCTTGAACCTTGCCGTGTGGTAGCAGAGAGAACAGGACGTGTACTGCGTACTAGGGTGGCTGGAGTCTTTGACAATTTTTAGGGCCTTCCTCTGACACCGCCTGGTATAGAGGTCCTGGAGGGCAGGAAGCTTGGCCCCAGTGATGTACTGGACCATTCGCACTACCCTCTGTAGTGCCTTGCGGTCAGAGGCCAAGCAGTTGCCATACCAGGCAGTGATGCAACCAGTCAGGATGCTCTCGATGGTGCAGCTGTAGAACATGTTGAGGATCTGAGGACCCATGCCAAATCTTTTCAGTCTCCTGAGGGGGAATAGGTTTTGTCGTGCCCTCTTCACGACTGTCTTGGTGTGCTTGGACCATGTTAGTTTGTTGGTGATGTGGACACCAAGGAACTTGAAGCTCTCAACCTGCTCCACTGCAGCCCTGTCGATGAGAATGGGGGCGTGCTCAGTCCTCTTTTTCCTGTAGTCCACAATCATCTCCTTTGTCTTGATCACATTGAGGGAGAGGTTGTTGTCCTGGCACCACACTCCTCCCTATTTTTTCTTTTATCTAACCTTTATTTAACTAGGCAAGTCAGATAAGACTTGCGGGGGCAAGAACAAATTATTATTTACAATGACGGCCTAGGAACAGTAGGTTAACTGCCTTGTTCAGGGGCAGAATGACATATTTTTAACATTGTCAGCTCGGGGATTCGATCTAGCAACCTTTCGGTTACTGGCCAAACGCTTTAACCACTAGGCTACCTGCCGCCCCTATAGGCTGTCTCGTTGTTGTCGGTGATCAGGCCTACCACTGTTGTGTCATCTGCAAACTTAATGATGGTGTTGGAGTCGTGCCTGGCCGTGCAGTCATGAGTGAACAGGGAGTACAGGAGAGGACTGAGAATGCATCCCTGAGGGGCCCCTGTGTTGAGGATCAGTGTGGCGGATGTGTTGTTACCTACCTTTACCACCTGGGGGTGGCCTGTCAGGAAGTCCAGGATCCAGTTGCAGTGGGAGGTGTTTAGTCCCACGGTCCTTAGATTATTGATGAGCTTTGAGGGCACTATGGTGTTGAATGCTGAGCTGTAGTCAATGAATAGCATTCTCACATAGGTGTTCCTTTTGTCCAGGTGGGAAAGGGCAGTGTGGAGTGCAATAGAGATTGCATCATCTGTGGATCTGTTGGGGCGGTATACAAATTGGAGTGGGTCTAGGGTTTCTGGGATAATGGTGTTGATGTGAGCCATGACCAGCCTTTCAAAGCACTTCATGGCTATAGACATGAGTGCTATGGGTCGGTAGTCATTTAGGCAGGTTACCTTAGTGTTCTTGAGCACAGGCACTATGGTGGTCTGCTTGAAACATGTTGGTATTACAGACTCGGAGAGGTTGAAAATATCAGTGAAGACACTTGCCAGTTGGTCAGCGCATGCTTGCAGTACGCGTCCTGGTAATCCGTCTGGCCCTGCGGCCTTGTGAATGTTGACCTGTTTAAAGGTCTTACTTACATCGGCTATGGAGAGCGTGATCACACAGTCTTCTGGAACAGCTGGTGCTCTTATGCATGTTTCAGTGTTATTTTCCTCGAAGCAAGCATAGAAGTCGTTTAGCTCGTCTGGTGGGCTCGTGTCACTGAGAAGCTCTCGGCTGTGCTTCCCTTAGTAGTCTGTAATGGTTTGCAAGTGCTGCCACATCCGACGAGTGTCGGAGCTGGTGTAGTACGATTCGATCTTAGTCTTGTATTGACGCTTAGCCTTTTTGATGGTTCGTCGGAGGGCAAAGCGGGATTTCTTATAAGCTTCCGGGTTAGAGTCCCGCTCCTTGAAAGCGGCAGCTCTAGCCTTTAGCTCAGTGCGAACTATCCCTTTAACATTGCAGGGGGGGTTCTTCAAACTTTGTTCACCTAATAGCAGGAACAGCACCATCTAGTGGTCAGAACCTGGTAATATCAGGATGTGGGATGGGACATAAACAACTTAAATGACTAATTTATCAGTACAGGGAAAGAAACATCACCATAATAATTGTCAGCCACATAGAACAGATACTATATAGTCGTTGTTGCGGTGGGATTGGTGTGGGGGTCCGAGGGTGGCTTTTGACTATTCCCTTGGATGGTGTCGAAATCCACTTCCTTTTTGTGGTGGTACGACCCAAATCTAACTACATACGCTATATGCATTCAAACTGTAAAAGCCAATTAGAGAGCTGTTAAAACAATAACATGAGGCACGTACAGTACATATACATTTCAATTAAGATATCTAAGCCTTTAAAGTGTACATAACATTGCGAACACCTGCTCTTTCCATGACGTAGACTGACCAGGTGAATCCAGGTGGAAGAAAGATATGGTCACTTATTGATGTCACTTTTTAAATCCACTTCAGTCAGTGTACAGTGCATTCGGAAAGTATCTATAAAGTACTTTTCCCACATTTTGTTACGTTACAGCCTCATTTGAAAATTGATTCAATAAAAAGGTTTCCTCATCAATCTACAAACAATACCCCATAATGACAAAGCGAAAATAAAAAACAGAAATGACTTATTTACATATGTATTCAGACCCTTTGCTATGAGGCTCAAAATTGAGCTCAGGTGCATACAACTTGATTGGAGTCCACCTGTGGTAAATTCAATTGATTGGACATGATTTAGAAAGGCACATACCTGTGTATATAACGTCCCACAGTTGACAGTGCAGAGCAAAAACCAAGCCATGAGGTTGAAGGAACTGTCCGTAGAGCTCCGAGACAGGATTGTGTCGAGGCACAGATCTGGGGAGGGGTACTGAAAAATTGAAGGTCCCCAAGAACACACTGGACTCCATCATTCTAAAATGGAATACGTTTGGAACCACCAAGACCCTTCCTAGAGCTAGCCACCCGGCCAAACTGAGCAATCGGGGGAGAAGGGCCTTGGTCAGGGAGGTGACTGGTCACTCAGGCACCTAAAGACTCTGAGACCATGAGAAACAAGATTATCTGGTGTGATGAAACCAAGATTGAACTCTTTGGTCTGAATGCCAAGCGTCACGTCTGGAGGAAACCTCGCACCATCCCTAGGGTGAAGCATGGTGGTGGCAGGATCATGTTGTGGGGATGTTTTTCAGTGGCAGGGACTGGGAGACTAGTCGGGATCGAGGGAAAGATGAACGGAGCAAAGTACAGAGAGATCCTTGATGAAAACCTGCTCCACAGTTTCACCTTCTAACAGGACGACGACCCTAAGCACACAGCCCAGACAATGCAGCAGTGGCTTCGGTATAAGTCTCTGAATGTCCTTGAGTGGCCCAGCCAGAGCCCAGACTTGAACCAGATAAAATATCTCTGGAGAGACCTGAAAATAGCTGTGCAGCGATGCTCCCCATTTGACCTGACAGAGCTTAAGAGGATGTGCAGAGAAGAATGGGAGAAACTTCCCAAATACAGGTGTGCCCAGCTTGTAGCGTCATACCCAAGAAGACTCAAGGCTGTAATCGCCGCCAAAGGTGCTTCAACAAAGTACTGAGTAAAGGGTCTGAATACTTATGTAAATGTGTTATTTCCGTTTTTTATTTTGAATGAATTTGCAAAAACGTATAAAAACCTGTTTTTGCTTTGTCATTATGGGGTATTGTGTGTAGATTGCAAAAAAGAAATGTAATCAATTTTAGAACAAGGCTGTAATGTATCAAATGCACTGGAGATGAAGGGGAAAAACAGGTTAAAGAAGGATTTTTAAGCCTTGAGACAATTGAGACATGGATTGTGTATGTGTACCATTCAGGGGGTGAATGGGCAAGACAAAAGATTTAAGTGCCTTTGAAGAGGGTATGGTAGTGGGTGTCAGGCGCACCCGTTTATGGCGAGACCTGGAACACTCCTGGGGGTTTCACACTCAACAGTTTCCTGTGTGTATCAAGAATGGTCCACCACCTAAGGACATCTAGCCAACTTGACACAACTGTGGGAAGCATTGGAGTCAACATGGGCAAGCGTCCCTGTGGAACGCTTTCAACACCTTGTCGAGCTGTTCTGAGGGCAAAAGGGGGTGCAACTCAATATTAGGAAGGTGTTTCTAATGTTTTGTACACTCAGTGTGTGACCAGTATAGTCTACATAATAGGGGCTCAGTCTGTGTTTTCATTGAGTACCTGATTCCTAGCAGTTGCTCATCTAATAGCATTAGGAGGACGGGGAGAGAGAGGCAGTCATTTCTGGAGATATGGAACACTAGGCAGAACCACTGACTTAAACAGGTTTTGGGGCCTAATGGATCCCAAGGGGAAATTCACCATAGCAACCAAATGGTTATGAAGGGATGCTGTCAAAATCCTTTGTCTGTTGCGTATTCTTCACTGACAGGGTAAGTAATGGTTCAGAGGGAGATGCGTGGACATGTGCTCAGGAGGCCACACACACACTGTACACTCCAACTGTACACTCCATCCATCTCAAACCTGTTGCTCCATATGTAGGCCTATGCCTATTAGTAAATCAATGTTTTCCTTTGTATTCACTGAGGGAACATTGAGAGGCACTCTATTCTCCATTATCTCCATTTATAACACCCCAGAGCCCACAAAAGAGACTCCTTGTGGGTGTCTTCAACCAGGCTAGTGCTCCATAATAACCATGAAAACATATGTATATTTCTTTGGTTGCTATGTATATTTCTCCCCTGTCATGCCTAATGTCCTTCGAGTGAACACTTAGCATGCCCCTTTCCCGATTCACTTGTTGTCACTTTTACATCATTGGCTTACATCACTAGAGGTCCATAGTAACCTTTGAAATGTATATAATTCACATGTAAACTCCCCCAACGTATTTATTTGGACAGTGAAGCTAAACTTAAAGTGCTGAACTTAAAATGTGGCTCTATACTCCAGCATTTTGGATTTGAAATCAAATGTTCTAAATGAGGCGACAGTACAGAACATCACCTTTTATCTGTTTTACCGTTTAGAAATTAAAGCACTTTATGTATCAGGCGCCCCATTGGGAATGTATCAGAAGTATTTGGACAAATTCACTTATAGTGTATTGGATTTAGTCCAATGTTTAGTATTTGCTCCCCTATTCATAGCAGGAAATAACTACATAAATACTACTACCACACTACATCAAGCATGTGACTCTTCAAACTTGTTGATGGTAAGAGGTTAGCATGTTTTGGGGGCATGACCTTTGTGCTTCTGTAACTTTCTCTCTCATCATTATTCACGATACACGATAATCCGTCATCATGGTAGCATCTACATTAATGTAGAAGTGTTCAGAAACATATTCTATTCTTATTTAGAATTAAAGTGACTCCAAAATGACACAATACATTATTTACATTGGTCACAACATCATCTGAAACACACAAAAAACCTGGAAAATACATCCAACAAGTTTGTAGAGTCACAAGCTTGATGTAGTGTGGTAGGATTTTGATTTGATTTATTAGGATTCCCACTAGCCGACACCAATGGCGACAGCTAGTCTTACTGGGGTCCAACATATAACACAAAAGACATTACAGACAAAAGACTTTACAATTTACATACAGTGGGGCAAAAAAGTATTTAGTCAGCCACCAATTGTGCAAGTTCTCCCACTTAAAAAGATGAGAGAGGCCTGTAATTTTCCTCATAGGTACACTTCAACTATGACAGACAAAATGAGGGAAAAAAATCCAGAAAATCACATTGTAGGAATTTGTATGAATTTATTTGCAAATTATGGTGGAAAATAAGTATTTGGTCAATAAAAAAAGTTTCTCAATACTTTGTTATATACCCTTTGTTGGCAATGACAGAGGTCAAACGTTTTCTGTAAGTCTTCACAAGGTTTTCACACACTGTTGCTGGTATTTTGGCCCATTCCTCCATGCAGATCTCCTCTAGAGCAGTGATGTTTTGGGGCTGTTGCTGGGCAACACGGACTTTCAACTCCCTCCAAAGATTTTCTATGGGGTTGAGATCTGGAGACTGGCTTGGCCACTCCCGGACCTTGAAATGCTTCTTACGAAGCCACTCCTTCGTTGCCCGGGCGGTGTGTTTGGGATCATTGTCATGCTGGAAGACCCAGCCACGTTTCATCTTCAATGCCCTTGCTGATGGAAGGAGGTTTTCACTCAAAATCTCACGATACATGGCCCCATTCATTCTTTCCTTTACACGGATCAGTCGTCCTGGTCCCTTTGCAGAAAAACAGCCCCAAAGCATGATGTTTCCATCCCCATGCTTCACAGTAGGTATGGTGTTCTTTGGATGCAACTCAGCATTCTTTGTCCTCCAAGCACGACGAGTTGAGTTTTTACCAAAAAGTTCTATTTTGGTTTCATCTGACCATATGACATTCTCCCAATCTTCTTCTAGATCATCCAAATGCTCTCTAGCAAACTTCAGACGGGCCTGTACTGGCCTGTACATGTACTGGCTTAAGCAGGGGGACACGTCTGGCACTGCCGCATTTGAGTCCCTGGCGGCATAGTGTGTTACTGATGGTAGGCTTTGTTACTTTGGTCCCAGCTCTCTGCAGGTCATTCACTAGGTCCCCCCGTGTGGTTCTGGGATTTTTGCTCACTGTTCTTGTGATCATTTTGACCCCATGGGGTGAGATCTTGCTTGGAGCTCCAGATCGAGGGAGATTATCAGTGGTCTTGTATGTCTTCCATTTCCTAATAATTGCTTCCACAGTTGATTTCTTCAAACCAAGCTGCTTACCTATTGCAGATTCAGTCTTCCCAGCCTGGTGCAGGTCTACAATTTTTTTTCTGGTGTCCTTTGACAGCTCTTTGGTCTTGGCCATAGTGGAGTTTGGAGTGTGACTGTTTGAGGTTGTGGACAGGTGTCTTTTATACTGATAACAAGTTCAAACAGGTGCCATTAATACAGGTAACGAGTGGAGGACAGAGGAGCCTCTTAAAGAAGAAGTTACAGGTCTGTGAGAGCCAGAAATCTTGCTTGTTTGTAGGTGACCAAATACTTATTTTCCACCATAATTTGCAAATAAATTCATAAAAAATCCTACAATGTGATTTTCTGGATTTTTTTCTTCTCCTTTTGTCTGTCATAGTTGAAGTGTACCTATGATGAAAATTACAGGTCTCTCTCATCTTTTTAAGTGGGAGAACTTGCACAATTGGTGGCTGACTAAATACTTTTTTGCCCCACTGTACATTTAAAAACATTAACATGTCGTGTGTGTGTGTGCATCTATCAGTTACACATAAATGTCAGTACATACACACAACAAGTAGGTCACATGGTGGAGAGTCGTTGTGCCGTGAGGTGTTGCTTTATTCGTTTTTTGAAACAGGTTTGCTGTTCACTTGCGCAATATAAGATGGAAGGGAGTTCCATGCACTTTGACTCTGTAAAATACTGTACGTTTCCTTGAATTTGTTCTGGACCTGGGGACTATGAAAAGACCCCTGGTGGCATGTGTGGTGTGGTACGTGTGTGTCAGTGCTGTGTGTAAGTTGACTGTGCAAACAATTTGGAATTTCCAATATCCAACACATTCATGTTTCTTATAAAAACAACAAGTGACGTAGTCAGTCTTTCCTCAACTCTTAGGAATATTGGTCCAAGATACTAACCATTTGACTAAATGTTATACACTATAAGTGAATTTGTCCAAATACTTGACACCTTAAAATGTGCGGACTAGATACATAAAGTGCATTCATTTCTAAACGGTTTAACAGATACAGTGGGGAGAACAAGTATTTGATACACTGCCGATTTTGCAGGTTTTCCTACTTACAAAGCATGTAGAGGTCTGTAATTTTTATTATAGGTACACTTCAACTGTGAGTTGAAAATAATCCAGAAAATCACATTGTTTGATTTTTAAGTAATTAATTTGCAGGACATAAGTATTTGATCACCTACCAACCAGTAAGAATTCCGGCTCTCACAGACCTGTTAGTTTTTTTTTAAGAAGCCCTCCTGTTCTCCACTCATTACCTGTATTAACTGCACCTGTTTGAACCCGTTACCTGTATAAAAGACACCTGTCCACACACTCAATCAAACAGACTGCAACCTCTCCGCAATGGCCAAGACCAGAGAGCTGTCTAAGGACATCAGGGATACAATTGTAGACTTGCACAAGGCTGGGATGGGCTACAGGACAATAGGCAAGCAGCTTGGTGAGAAGGCAACAACTGTTGGCGCAATTATTCGAAAATGGAAGAAGTTGAAGATGACGGTCAATCACCCTCGGTCTGGGGCTCCATACAAGATCTCTCCTCGTGGGTCATCAATGATCATGAGGAAGGTGAGGGATCAGCCCAGAACTACACGACAGGACCTGGTCAATGACCTGAAGAGAGCTGGGACCACAGTCTCAAAGAAAACCATTAGGAACACACTACGCCGTCATGGATTAAAATCCTGCAGCGCACGCAAGGTCCCCCTGCTCAAACCAGCGCATGTCCAGGCCCATCTGAAGTTTGCCAATGACCATCTGGATGGTCCAGAGGAGGAATGGGAGAAGGTCATGTGGTCTGATGAGACAAAAATAGAGCTTTTTGGCCTAAACTCCACTCGCCGTGTTTGGAGGAAGAAGAAGGATGAGTACAACCCCAAGAACACCATCCCAACTGTGAAGCATGGAGGTGCAAACATTCTTTGGGGATGCTTTTCTGCAAAGGGGACAGGACGACTGCACCGTATTGAGGGGAGGATGGATGGGGCCATGTATCGCGAGATCTTGACCAACAACCTCCTTCCCTCAGTAAGAGCATTGAAGATGGGTCGTGGCTGGGTCTTCCAGCATGACAATGACCCGAAACACACAGCCAGGGCAACTAAGGAGTGGCTCCGTAAGAAGCATCTCAAGGTCCTGGAGTGGCCTAGCCAGTCTCCAGACCTGAACCCAATAGAACATTTTTGGAGGGAGCTGAAAGTCCGTATTGCCCAGCGACAGCCCCGAAACCTGAAGGATCTGGAGAAGGTCTGTATGGAGGAGTGGGCCAAAATCCCTGCTGCAGTGTGTGCAAACCTGGTCAAGAACTACAGGAAACGTATGATCTCTGTAATTGCAAACAAAGGTTTCTGTACCAAATATTAAGTTCTGCTTTTCTGATGTATCAAATACTTATGTCATGCAATAAAATGCAAATCAATTACTTAAAAATCATACAATGTGATTTTCTGGATTTTTGTTTTAGATTCCATCTATCACAGTTGAAGTGTACCTATGATAAAAATTACAGACCTCTACATGCTTTGTAAGTAGGAAAACCTGCAAAATCGGCAGTGTATCAAATACTTGTTCTCCCCACTGTATGTATAAAATATATCCTCAAACAAAAGGTGACATCCTGTGATGTTGCCTCATTTAAAATATTTGATCTCAATTCCAAAATGCTACAGTATAGATCCAAAGAAAATGTTTTACTTCACTGTCCAAATAAATATGTATTTCTACCCTAATGTCCTTCAAGTTATCACTTCTCACTTTCTTCTCAGTGGCCTCTTAAGTCCTAGTGATACCACACTGTTGGGCCACCTGTGCTTCAGCAAACACTTTTGTCTGATGTTTATGGGCCCCCACTCAAATACAGAACTTTATGTGTCTGTCTGCGTGGCCTCTCCGGCATGTGTCTCCCTCAACCATTACTTAAAGCTTAATGACTGACCATATGAAGTAAACTACTGATAGACTATGTAACTATTTAGTAGACTATGATGGGATCGTTTATTATTTTATGTTAAATAGGATTGACTTCATCAGTTTACTTCATTGAGTCCAATATCACTACTTAATGACAGTTACACATATAAAAGATATATATATATATTTATATCAAATATAAAATGGCTGCAGTCAGTCAGTGAATGAAATGTCAGTGTTCCCACATCTACAGTATAGGCCTGCTACTCTCACCAACCGCGTTCAACAGTGACAAACTCTATCCATGGCTTGCATATACTACCGATGTGAGTGTTTGCGTAGTTAGATTGCGCAGAGGAAAAGTGGACCTTATCGCACTCTGTACTGCTAATCTGCATTCCAAATGGCACCCTGTTCCCTAATGGTCCACAACTTTTGACCAGGCCCCATAGAGCTCTGGTCAAAGTAGTACATTATATACGGATTAGGCTGCCATTTGGGACGCACGCTAGTCTGCTACTGCAAGTGAGTGGGGGAGTCATGTTCGTGGCTCGGCATTCAAGGCTCAACTTTTCTGCTTAGATCTGACAGCTTGTGAGTATCATGCTGCTGCTGAACACACACGCAGACACGCACATGCACACAGCAGAGCAATGTTTTGAATTACTGTAGCCTCCCTCTCTGTCTAGTTTTGTTAAAGAGGTGCCATGCCGATCAGCAAACCGTCATTTCCTAAAAGGCTAATATTCTTCCGTCTACTTTCACAAGTAAGAAACTCTTGAGGTCAAAGGTACAGGATTCCATTGCTTTCAGTAGATGATCTACAGTGACGGTTCGAGTAGACAATCTACAGCAAACAGAAATAGCGACACCCAGATAGTTGTTGACGACAACAATACCTCTAGGAACTACAACACCACCTTGGTTGTAACCAGGTTCTTTGTTGGGATTTGTAGTTACGTGTGTGTAGGGCTTAGCTAAAGTAGGGAGTGTATAAGGATGTCTACTGCCCTATAATAACCCCTTGAGAAAAAGCCTGCCTTTCCTGAAGAAAAACAGCAGTGTTGTTGACATGTTGTGGGCTTGTGTGTTTTTGTTGTTGTTTGTATCCAGGTGGCTGCTGCAGGAACACCAGTGCTGTTCCAGTTCCCCTTTCTGGGCCCTTCTCCCATGCAGGAGACCCACATGGGCTAAGAAGGTCTGGGTCGGGACCACAGGAACAGCCTGACCAGTAATTTCCTGCTACTCACAGGTAATATGCTAGATATCATTTGATACAGCGGGAGGAACTAACAGTGGTTACAATGTCTCAGTGGGTTGGTTCATGGTGCTTGAAACACAAAGCTGTATGTTCACTCTCACTTTCAAATTGGAAATATATAAGGAGACGTGTTAAATGAAGTAATTACCATTGTTGTACTTTTTATGATTAATCAAAGCATTTGCTGCTTCTAGGCTCTGTTTGTTTTCTTAGAACAGTTTGACCCATGTAGCAAATTTTACACTCGGTTAACATTGCACAACCATAGAGATTCCTTTACATGCCAGTGCCCCGAGGCTCAAGAAAGCTCTCAGTGAAATGAATAATGCACATGGAAATGTGTGGCTCTTTTGTGTGGGGAGGCCAGTTTAGCCTGAGATTACACTGACACACTGACACCTGTAATTGGTGTCATGAAGAGAGTTCCTCGAATTTGGGATCGCATGATGATGCTAGTCTGGGCATTGTAAAAAGAGAGGGAGGAAGAGAAGGAAATAAAGAAGGGATAAAGAAAAGTGTGCACAACTCATTCCTCCAGGATTAGGGGATGAAAAGCGGGCTGGTATGCGGCTGCTGCTGGGTCCGGCTCGGACACAAACAACGCACTGGCCCTCTAACCTGCTTTACCTTCAAACATTTCTCCTTAAGTCTACTGCCTCAAAACCGTAGGCCCACCAGCTGTGGCCCACAACTACCTTTCACTATGTTTCTGAATGGGCCCATGCCGTCTAGGTTTGTTGTAAGTCTGCCGATCTCGTTATGGTCGCTTCACACTCTGTACGTTGTAAGTCTGTAACTTCTGGGTTTGGTCTCTTACTTCCTCTTTGTCTCTATCACTTCCTGTCCAGGTCCGGAGACTGCAGAGAGCCAAGATGCACGGCTGCCGGAAGAAAACCAGGGTGCTGTGTGTGATGATGATGCTCAACGTCTTCGTCTTCATCCTCGTGGGCGTGTCTCGGAACCTGGGCCAGGACAAGGGGGACCAGCGGAAGCTGCGCATTCCCTCCAAGAGGTTCTGGAGGAAGCAGATGACCAGCGAGATCTTTTGGAATAAGGAGCAGCAGAGGCTGGACTACATCTACAACCCCATCCTCATGCCGGGTTTGACCAATGACTCCCTCCTGGAGCTACCTGATTGGCTCAACGACACCAGGTCCCCGGACCCCTGCAAACCGGACTACAGCGTCACCACCCAGGTGAAGGACTACAACTCCCTGCCACCCCGCTTCCAGGACTTCCTGCTGCACATGCGCTGCCGCTCGTATCCGATGATCATGGACCAACCACGCGTGTGCGAGAGCAAACCCTACCTCCTGTTGGCTGTCAAGTCCCTGGCGCCTCACTTCGACCGGCGGCAGGCCATCCGGGAGTCGTGGGGGCGGGTGGGCGTTCTGGCCAATCGGACTGTAGCCACGGTCTTCCTCCTTGGCAATGCCTCGGCAGCCGACCACTTCCCCAACCTGTTTGGGATGCTCAGTCATGAGGCCAGACTTTACGGGGACCTCCTCCAGTGGGACTACCGAGACTCCTTCTTCAACCTCACCCTCAAAGAGGTGCTATTCCTGGACTGGTTCAGCCAGCGTTGCCCCGACGCCCGCTTTGTCTTCAAGGGGGATGACGACGTCTTCGTCAACACCTGGAGGATCTTAGACTTCCTCCACAATCTTCCAGAGATCAGGGCCAGGGATCTGTTCATAGGGGACGTAATCACCAACGCCGGCCCGCACCGGGACAAGAAGCTCAAGTACTTCATCCCAGAGAGTGTATTTATGGGGCCATACCCGCCTTACGCCGGGGGAGGAGGGTTCCTGTACTCTGGGGAACTGGCACTGCAGTTGCACAACATCTCCCAGCAGGTGGCACTGTATCCCATTGATGATGTCTACACAGGAATGTGTCTCCAGAAGCTGGGCTTGGTCCCGGAGAAGCACAAGGGCTTCAGGACGTTTGACATTGACGAGAAATACAGGGGCAACCCGTGCGCGTATAAGAGCTTAATGCTCGTGCACAGCAGGACACCGCAGGAGATGATCAAAATCTGGGCCTGGCTCAGCGATCCGGAATTGGACTGTCAGTGAGACATCTACATCATCCCATATTACACCCTATTCCCTACACAGGGCACTATTTTTGACCAGAGACCTATGCACCCTGGTCTAAAGTAGTGTACTATATAGGGAATAGGGGTGCCATTTGGCATGCATCCAATGGGTCTTTGAGAAATTTGTTTGATGTGTTCTAAGGGAAATCCTCGAGGTTCGGTAGCAATGTTGCGTTCACGTGCTAATCTGACTTGCTAACTAGTTGTAGTTATACACGTGCCGCGTTCAACCAGTTAACAAGTCGAACATTTTTAAGTTTCCTAGTTCCGACAAGCACGTCACAAGTCAGTGTGTTCCAGCTTCAATAGAATCAGCTGATATATCCCAAGCATTCCAAAGTATTTTTTACATGAACAACCATTCATGTACACTTTCCAAGACAGTGTTCGGCAAATGTAGTATCATTAATATAAATGTACTACTACTGTATGTACTATACAGGCACTATTGCATGCGAGGTCCTTCATTTGCAAGAAATATAATTTGTCACAATAACAGTCATGTGAAAATCATCTACGATTTGGGGGGGGGGGGGGGGGGGGGGGGAATCCATATCACAAGAAAGTTCTCTACTTGTGCAAAATGGCAAATGGTGTGTGAATGTCCTGCTTAACCTGTTTCTCCAGATGGTTACACCATCAATGGATCTGACGTTCCTTTGCACTTGATTCTAGAAACAAACTATTTATGTTATTTGAAAGATTGCTGGTTTATTATAACTCTTAAAAGGTGGAAACCGTAGCGGTGAATCTACCACGCCCGTTTGTGTGATATTACAACAACAAAGAATTTACTTAAAACAACACTGTTTTTTTTCCCCTTCATAATGAACATCATTGAACATCATTACACACACGATAGGACAGCAGAGTATACTGAGTGTACAAAACATTAAGGACACCTTCCTAATATCGAGTTGGACCACCTTTTGCCCTCAGAACAGCTTCAATTCGCCGGGGGGTGGACTCTACGAGGTGTTTAAAGTGTTCCACAGGGATGCTGGCCCATGTTGACTCCAATGCTTCCCACAGTTGTGTCAAGTTGGCTGGATGTCCTTTGGGTGGTGGAACATTCTTGATACACATAGGAAACTGTTGAGCGTGAAAAACCCAGCAGCGTTGCAGTTCTAGACACAAACGGGTGTGCCTGGCACTTACTACCATACCCAGTTCAAAGGCACTTCAATCTTTTGTTTTGCCCATTCGCCCTCTGAATGGGACACAAACAATCCATGTCTCAAGGCTTAAAAATCCTTCATTAACCTGTCTCCTCCCCTCCCCATCTATACTGATTGAAGTGGATTTAACGGGATCATAGCTTTCTCCTGGTCAGTCTGTGTCATGGAAAGAGTATGCATCCTTAATGTTTTGTACACTCGGCGTATGTAAAAAATTTTTACCACACTTATTGAGCTCCTCTTCTCCATTTCATAAACAAAACAAAAACTATAACAAATGTGCCTGGGGCGACCAGTGGCACCTTTGTGTAGATCTCAGCTTTAAATTCGTGCTCTTTCTGTATACTCACAACAGAGGAGGCTGCTGAGGGGAGGACAGCTCAATAATAATTGCTGGAATGGAGCAAATGGGGTGGCATCAAACCATGTGTTTGATACCATTCCACTGATTCCACTCCAGCCATTACCAGGAGCCCGTCCTCCCCAATTAAGGTGCCACCAACCTCCTGTGACCCACAAGCCTATAATGGAATTAACTGAGTCTGTACTTCCAACTCCATTTTCTGCCCTATGTTTGTTTGTTTTTATGTTTTCAGAAAGTGTCTTATGTGATGGATACCTGGAGTATTTTCATTTTTTATGACAGTGAATAAAAAAAACGATTCAAACATCAAACCTTGGAATCACTCTCGTGCTTCAAAGTTGATCTGAATCATAAAGCACTCACTAAAGATGCCATACCTTGATAAGCTTTGCTAAACTATTGCTCTATCTTTATCATCAATCAGCAGCATTAGGCTACTTAAAGTGTCCCAAAATAAGTATCTGTTCACTACTGTATACAAAACATCAAACGTTTAGAATAAACATCTTTACCATTAGATCATTAATAATTGATGGAATTGTCGTTCTTGTAAAATAGATTTGTATTTATAAAGTACTTGGTAAGATAAAAGTACAACATAATACTTGTTGCTTCTGAGATGTACAGCTGCAGAAGTCAAGTTATCTTACCTACAACAGTGTAGCAGTGACACCTAGTGGATACACCCCATATAGACCAGAAGCATCCGAATATCAAGGCGTGCTAATTAGCTAAATGGCAATATATTTCACCTGTTTACGTCCACTTTTAGCGGAAACGAAAAGAAACATCGCAGGAAATAATTGACAATAGCTGGGACAGTGTAGGAAGCCGACCTGCTTGCTAAATAGTGGAAAAAGTAAACACAACGTGACACAAAAATGTCACGAAATCATTCAAAGTTCATATTTGTACGTTCACTACTACTTGCCAATGGTTTATTTACCGCAAACTGCGACCTGTCCTGGGTAAGTAGATGACTGACTTCCTTTTATAAGCATTTTCCCTACATTTCGCTGGAGATTGTAGTTAGATTTCAAGTTGTTGACTAACATTCGTGGTTTAATGCTACCTCAACGTTTTTATTACGTCCTTAGATAAATAACTTTAGGAATGACGCTTACAACCCTCCCGGTAAGACAAATATTTATTATGTAGCCTTTGGGCCCTGTACTATGGTCTTTGTTTAATTCTCAAGTGTGTGTGTGTTGGTGGTGTTAGGCCTATGACTGACATTTGGACATTACTGGATTGTCCTCTACACTCTCTGTCCACAACTTCTCAGATGACAGTCATGGTAATGTGGGCAACGCCTTCTTCGCGCTGCGAAGTTGCCACCAGGTGATGCGCGGCAAGAGCGGCGAGTTCTTCTCCCCAGACTACCTGTGCTCCAACCCACCTCTCTGGTGCAACTGGACCATCCAGGTAGACCCTGGTAAACGTGTACTCCTCCACCTAGAGGACTTCACCCAGTCAGACGCATGCAGCGGGAAGCTGGACCAGATCCACCTGGACGAGCCCCTGGGGGTCGCGGGGGGTCACAGGATCCTGGAGAAGTGTTGGCGTGAGGCCAAGTACACGTCCCTCTCCAACATCCTCCACGTGGTTCAGCTGATCAGAGGCAAACCCAGTCCACCCCACAGGGGCTTCTATGGGCGATACGAGGCGTTCGTACCGCCAGTCACGTACCATGCTTATGGTGATACCACCGAAGAAGACTGGAAGCTGATGACTGAACCAAAACCGATAGAACTGGAACCCTTTCCCTCTCTGGGAAGTTTCACCAAGTTTCTTCCCGTGAAGAGGGGTGAACCTACGGAGGGCATTTTACTGGAGAGCCCCACCCCGCCAGCTCAGACCAACCCGGAGTTGGTGTTTGACTATTTTGACCAACTCACTTCCTCCTCTGTGTCCAATGAGCTTCCACCATGGGAAGCAGAGGAGCAAATGGTCAGAGAGGGGCTCTTCAAGTCTTCTCCTGTTCAGAGAGAGGAGGAAGTTTGGAACAGAGGAATCTCAGAGGGGACTGAAGCAGACGAGAGCCACCTGACAATGGAAGACTGGAAAGTGGGTAACTTGAGTGGAGATGTGGTGGACCGTGAGTCCCATCTGCACTTGACTCCCACTCCCCACATGGTGGTCACTCGTCATGGGACGTCAGGGAGGGATGCCACTCGGACCCACACAGCACACCTTGGAAGTGACGCCTCCACACGCCAGCCCCCTGTTTTGAATCCCAAATCCTCATTACGCACTCCGTCTGCTATGCGAAGGAACGTGGATGCTCAAACTACAGATTCCATTCCTCCTACAGAGTTGAACATCGTGTCACACACAACAGAGGTGGATGACCAAGGTGAGGATTCTGGCAATGAGGAATTGCTGAAAATGACTCTGGGTGAGTCTACAGCATCCAGTGACACTCATACACCCACTGATACCCAGGATCCCTTCAACCATCTCCCAAACATGGTTGAACCGTTTTTCGACAGCAGACGTTATGGTAGGTAGTCAGCAATTTAATTTGCATACTTTGTTGTCTGGTTTATGAAAACTGTCTTGCGTGTTTACTTTGCAGAGGAAGCCAGAAATCACACCGAAGTATCACACTTACCAGAAGGTGATTTCTTTTTTCTTTTCAAAAAGGTATTTTTAATATAATTCCAAGGCTATAACAAAAGTTTCAAGTCACTAGCCTTTGTACAATTAGTTATAGAGCTGTGTATGAGTATTAAAGTAGATGCCTACTTTTTGTATTTCTCAGACTACCTATTTGAAGTGGCTGTTGAAGTCAACTTCCTTGTGACGCCAGAGGAGAATTGGGACCATCTTGTGAGATCACTGTTGATCTCTGTGGAGTCTCTGGTGAGTTATCTCATGTACAATAGAGCCTGACAGTGGAGGTGTCATAATACCCATAAAACCTAGCAGTCAAACAAGGAAATGGTTCCAATCGTTTTTCCACCATGAATTTTCCCATGGGAGGTTTTAGAAACACTTAAAATAAGGGCTGTCGTTTTGTCTTACCTTGGCGTGACATTTTGATATCCATGTAAATCTCTCTTAGACAAGGTGAGAGATATTCGGCTCTATTTACACTCAGATTAAAAAATTCTAATAAGCATCAAAGTAGACATCATGCAAAACTACAAATCCCTGTAAGCTCCTGCACGTCATCTCTAGCTGACACCTTTGCTAACAGGTATTGTATCAATTTAAAACTTGCACAAGACGGTTCCCAAAACTGTCTATTTTAAAGAAATGTGGCCAACATGAGGTAATACAGAGATTCTTACCTTTGCCTCGATTCGACAGTCTCATCTAGATTATGGCATTTGTTGTTCTTTATGATGGCCAAATTAGTAGCCAATTAGTATTTCAGTTTTTTGGGGGGGTACCCCCAAATACAGGTGAATACAGTGCCTTTGGAAAGTGTTCAGACCCCTTGACCTTTTCCACATGTTAGGTTACAGCCTTATTCTAAAATTCTCATTAAACATCATATTTACATAAGTATTCAGACCCTTTACTCAGTACTTTGTTGAAGCACCTTTGGCAGCAATTACAGCCTTGAGTCTTCTTGGGTATGACGCTACAAGCTTGGCACACCTGTATTTGGGGAGTTTCTCCCATGCTCTCAAGCTTTGTCAGGTTGTATGGGGAGTGTTGCTGCTCGGCTATTTCCAGGTCTCTTCAGAGATGTTTGATCTGGTTCAAATCCGGGCTCTGGCTGGGCCACTCAAGGACATGGAGACTTATCCCGAAGCCACTCCTGCATTGCCTTGGCTATGTGCTTAGGGTTAATGTCCTGTTGGAAGGTGAATCTTCGCCCCAGTCAGGTATTGAGCGTTCTGGAGCAGGTTTTCATCAAGGATCTCTCTGTACTTTGCACCGTTCATCTTTGCCTCGATCCTGACTAGTCTCCTAGTCACTGCCGCTGAAAAACACCCCCACAGCATGATGCTGCCACCACCATGCTTCACTGTAGGGATGGTGCCAGGTTTCCTCTAGACGTGATGCTTGGCATTCAGGCCACAAGGTTGAATCAAGGTTTCATCAGACCAGAGAATCTTGTTTCTCATGGTTTGAGAGTCCTTTAGGTGCCTTTTGGCAAGCTCCAAGCGGGCTGTAATGTGCCTTTTACTGAGGAGTGGCTTCTGTCTGGCCACTCTATCATTTAGGCCTGCTTGGTGGAGGGCTGCAGATTATGGTTGTCCTTCTGGATGGTTTTTCCATTGCCACAGAGGAGCTTTCTGAGTGACCATTAGGTTCTTCGTCACCTCCCTGACCAAGGCCCCCCCGATTGCTCAGTTTGGCCGGGCGGCTAGCTCTAGAAAGGGTCTTGGTGGTTCCAAACTTCTTCCATTTTAGAATGATGGAGTCCAGTGTGTTCTTGGGGACCTTCATTGCTGCAGACATGTTTTGGTACCCTTCCCCAGATCAGTGCTTCGACACTATCCTGTCTCAGAGCTCTACGGACAATTCCTTAGACCTCATGGCTTGTTTTTTTGCTCTGACATGCACTGTAAAATGTAGGACCTTATATAGTCAGGTGTGTGTGTGCTTTTCCAAATCATGTCCAATCAATTGAATTTACCACAGGTGGACTCCAATTAAGTTGTAAAAACAACTCAAGGATGATCAATGTAAAACAGGATGCACCTGTGCTTAATTTCGAGTCTCATAGCAAAGGGTCTGAATACTTATGTAAATAAGGTATTTGTTATTTTTTTATAAATTTGCAAATGTTCATAAATCTGTTCTCTGTTATTGTGTAGATTGCTGAGGATTTTTATTTATTCAATTTTAGAATAAGGCTGGATTGTAACAAAATGTCAAGGGGTCTGAATACTTTCCGAAGGCACTGTCCTAAGTCACCTTGTCCTAGAGAGATTTACACGGTTATCAAAACGCCACGCCAGGGTAAGCCTAAAGGCCCCTGTGGGGGAAATTAATGATGGGGAAACATTTCCCTGTTTGACCTCTAGGCTTTATGGGATTTATGACCGGCTGTGGTTCTCTAACTTTCTTCATAAATGAATGTCATCTTACAGTGCCTTCAGAAGGTATTCATACCCCTTGACCTATTCACCATTTTGTTTACAGCCTGAATTCAAAATTGATTAAATATTAAATATTATTTTCTTTTCATCATGTTCCCAGTGGGTCAGAAGTTTACATATACTCAATTAGTATTTGGTAGCATTGCCTTTAAATTGTTTAACTTGGGTCAAACGTTTCGGGTAGCCTTCCACAAGCTTCTGAATTTTGGCCCATTCCTCCTGACAGAGCTGGTGTAACTGAGTCAGGTTTGTAGGCTGCCTTGCTCGCACACGCTTTTTCAGTTCTGCCCACACATTTTCTATAGGATTGAGGTCAGGGCTTTGTGATGGCCACTCCAATACCTTGACTTTGGAAGTATGCTTGTGGTCATTGTCCATTTGGAAAACCCATTTGCAACCAAGCTTTAACTTCCTGACTGATGTCTTGAGATGTTGCTTCAATATATCCACACAATTTTCCTACCTCCATGATGCCATCTGATTTGTGAAGTGCACCAGTCCCTCCTGCAGCAAAGCACCCCCACAACATGATGCTGCCACCCCCGTGCTTCATGGTTGTGATGGTGTTCTTCGGCATGCAAGCCTCCCCCTTTTTACTCCAAACATAACGATGGTCATTATTGCCAAACAGTTATATTTTTGTTTTGTCAGACCAGAGGATATTTCTCAAAAGTACAATCTTTGTCCCAGTGTGCAGTTGCAAACTGTAGTCTGGCATTTTTGTGGTGGTTTTATAGCAGTGGTTTCTTCCTTGCTGAGAGGCCTTTCAGGTTGTCGATATAGGACTCGTTTTACTGTGGTTAGAGATACTTTTGTACCTGTTTCCTCCAGCATTTTCACAAGGTCCTTTGCTGTTCTGGGATTGATTTTCACATTTCGCACCAAGGTACGTTCATCTCTAGGAGACAGAATGCTTCTCCTTCCTGAGCGGTATGACGGCTGTGTGGTTCCATGGTGTTTATTACTTGCATTTTCTTTAGATTTTCCCATGTTGTCAAGCAAAGAGGCACTGAGTTTGAAGGTAGGCCTTGAAATACATCCACAGGTACACCTCCAATTGACTCAAATGATGTCAATTAGCCTATCAGAAGCTTCTACAGCATGACATAATTTTCTGGAATTTTCCAAGCTGTTTAAAGGCACAGTCAACTTAGTGTATGTAAACTTCTGACCAACTGGAATTGTGATACAGTGAAATAATCTGTCTGTAAACAATTGTTAGAAAATGTACTTGCGTCATGCACAAAGTAGATGTCCTAACCGACTTGCCAAAACTAGTTTGTTAACAAGAAATTTGAAGTGGTTGAAAAACTTGTTTGAATGACTCCAACCTAAGTGTATGTAAACTTCCAACTTTAACTGTACATGAGTATTCCCACACATGACTGGAGACTTTGTAGAAGCACCTTTGGCTGCAATTACAGCTCAGTCTTTCTGGGTAAGTCTCTAAGAGCTATCCACGCCATTTAAAAACACAACATTATTTTCAGGTCTTGCCATAGATTTTCAAGTAGGAAAGTTCAAATTTTAGTCAACTAACGCAGCCACTCAGGAACATTCACTGTCTTTTTGGTAAACAACTCATGTAGATTTGCCCTTTTTGGGTTATTGTCCTGCTGGAAGGTGAATTCCTCTCCCAGTGCCTGGTGGGAAAGACTGAACTAGGATTTTTATCCTGGAAAAACTCCCCTTAACAATCACAATAATTCCTAAAACATTATGCAGCCACCACTATGCTTGAAAATATGGAGTGGTACTGTGTTGTATGGAATTTGCCCCAAACACAAAACTTTGAATTCAGGACAAAAAGTTGAATGCTTTTTTGCACTTACTTTAGTGCCTTGTTGCAAATAGGAAGTATTTTTTTATTTTGTGCAGGCTTCCGTTTCACTCTGTTAGTATTGTGTAGTAACTATACTGAACAAAAATATAAACGCAACATGTAAAGTGTTGGTTTCATGAGCTGAAATAAAGCTGAAGAGTTCCATATGCACAAAAAGCTTATTTCTCTCAAATGTTGTGCACAAATTTGTTTACATCCCTGTTGGTGAGCATTTTTCCTTTGCCAAGATACACCACACCTGTCAGGTGGATGGATTATCAAGAAGCTGATTTAAACAGCATGATCATTACACAGTTGCACCTTGTGCTGGGGACAATAAAAGGCCACTCAATGTGCAGTTGTCACACAATACCACAGAGGTCTCAAGTTTTGAAGGAGAGTGTCCACCAGAGCTGTTGCCTGAGAATTGAATGTTAATTTCTTTTACCATACAATGTCATTTTAGAGAATTTGGCAGTAACACCAACAGGCCTCACAACCGCAGACCACGTGTAACCATGCCAGTCCAGGACCTCCACATCCGGCTTCTTCACCTGTGGGATTTTCTGAGACCAGTCATCTGGACAGTGAATGAAACTGGGTTTGCACAACCAATATTTGTTGTGGGCGAAGCTCAGCAGCATGCTCGTTTCCTCACCAGAGTCTTGACCTGACTGCAATTTGGCGTCATAAGTGGCTTCAGTAGGTAAATGCTCACCTTCAATGTCCATTGACATGCTGAAGAAGTGTGCTCTTCACAGGTGAATCCCAGTTTTGAACTGTACTGGGCAGATGGCAGAGAGTGTATGGTGTCGGGGAGTGGTTTGCTACGGACAACAAACGGAACTGCTTTTTATCAATGACAATTTGAATGCGCAGAGATACCGTGACGAGATCTTGATGCCCATTGTCGTGCCATTCATCTGCGGCCATCACGTTTCAGCATAATGCATAGCCCCATATCACAAGTATCTGTACAGAATTCCTAGAAGCTGAAAATTGCCCAGGTCTTCCATGGCCTGCATACTCACCAGACGTGTCACCCGTTGAGCATGTTTGGGATGCTCTGGGTCGACGTGTACGACAGCGTGTTCCAGTTCCCCTAGCGACTTTGCACAGCCATTGGAAGAGCGGGACACATTCCACAGGCCACAATCAACAGCCTGATCAACTCTACGCGAATGAGATGTCTCGCTGCACGAGGCAAATGGTCACACCAGATACTGACTGGTTTTCTAATCCACTCCCCTACCCTTTTAAGGTATCTGTGACCAACAGATGCATATCTGTATTCCCAGTCCATGTAGAAGGGCCTAATGAATTTATTTCATCTGACTGATTTCCATATGAATTAACTCAGTAAAATCTTTGAAATTGTTGCATGTTGCGTTTTTTATATTTTTTGGTCAGTATACAATGTTGATCCATCCTGTTTTCTCCTATTACAGCCATTAAAGTCTAACGGTTTTAACGTCACATTGGCCTCGTGGTGAAATACCTGAATGGTTAACTTCCTCTCCGGCCACTGAGTTAGGAAGGACTCCTGTGTCTTTCTAGTGACTGTGTATTGTTACACCATCCAAAGTGTAATTTAGTCACTTCTCCATGCTCAAAGGGATATTACTTTTTATTTTATTTGTAGGTGCTGTTCTTTGTGAAAAACAAACCCATTCCACTTTGACATTATAGGTTATTGTGTGTAGGCCAGTGATGACAAAAGTCTAAATTGAATCCATTTTAAGCTAAGGCTTTAACAAATCAAAATGTGTAAAGACTGTATATGGCTTTTGGTCAATATTTACTGTGACTGGACTGGTGCAATTATTAATTTGTTTTTCAGGTTAATGAGCAGTTGGAAATTGTCCACAAACCCAAAACCCTATCCTCCAAAAGAATAAAAAGGTTGGTTTACTACATTTTGTAACCAAGAGCTCCAAATGCCTTTATTGACTGCAAACAAATACTTGTATTTTTACTGCATAAAAAGGGGTTGTTAGCAGTTGATTGATAAAAATACTAAACTTTTGCAGAAGTAGGCTACAACTAATGGATTGAATGCCTTTTAAAAAAAAATGTTTTGCTTTGTTGTATCAACAGGTTGAGTGCAGGAGTGCTTTATATCCTCTGGCTGCATATTGGGGGTGGGCCAGAAGGGGTGAAGATTCACAGGACCCTGCACCTGGCCCTGCAGGAGCTGTTGGAGATGGTGGTTAGCCCCAGGGACATCTCAACGCAGGGTGTCATCGTCTCTGTATCCACCGCTGGTAGGTTTCAAAGTTTCCTACAAACAAATATAAATCTGTAGCTTATTTTGCACTGTACTCTGATCTTTACAAATGGCACTAAAGGTTACTGCAGATGTTTAAGATATTGTGTTGTATAGCTTGCAACTAGGTGTCTTGGGGCTCAATGAGGTGAGAAATGTATTTGTTTGACTTTAAATCATTTGATTTGAAGTGATTTGTTTTCATATTTAATAACTCCATTAATCAACGTTACTTATGCACCCTTTGTCTCTCAGATGTGAATGAGTGTGTGACTCAGCTGGTGCTGTGTGACATCAACGCTGAGTGTGTAAACCACTTTGGTTCCTACTCATGCCGATGCCACTCCGGGTTCAAGGACATGTCTAGACTGGGCTCAGGTGGAACCATTTGCGTGGACACCAAGGCCGCTGATACGGACCGGCACAACGAGTCGAAGATTACGGTGGATCAGCATAGTCCTGAGCAGCAGCAGCGTAACACTGGTACTCCATAGATTTTGGTAGAATTATTGTTCTCTGAAGTACAAGGAAAACATACAGTATGACATTGGTTAGTTAAAAATCAGTGGCACTGAAGTTGATAAGTTAGACCACCACCCTAATATTCCCGATTTAACCCCTGAAAATGGGTTCGTTAGGTAACAGAATGTGTAACCCTAACAGAATGTTAGACAAAGGTGCATGGTTATGAAGGTGACTGCACTAGGTAAATTGTGTACATCTAATCCTTGCCTAACCTTTGACCTTAGGCTGTACTTCAGTGTGGTCCAGCGGGATGGTCAAAGGCATCTACGTGGTGTGCTTCCTGCTCAGCTTCCTCATCCTGCTGCTCCTCGGTACCGTGGGCGTGCTGTACCACCGCCACCACCGGGGGGCCTTCCTGGTCCACTGTCGGAGCAGCAGCCACGGGAGCGTCCCCCCCATCCCCCCTCCTGACTACAAAAACGACGGCAACGACAACACTTCCATCCGCACCAACTCGGAGCTGCCCCCTCCGCTCCCACCCATACAGCGCCCTAAGGAGAGCTGTGCTCGCTCTAAGGAAGGCTGGGCTCACCCCAAGGACTGCTGCCCCTCAGTGGACCTGCCCCTGCTGCGCTTCAGCCCCCTGCTGCCTCTTGATGGGTACATGGAGCCAGGGGAGGGTGTCAAGCTTTGAAGAGAAGATTGCTCTGTGATTGTCCTGAATGTGCAATGAGAGCATTGAGACCCCGTTCTGGGCAGGTTGACTTCACTGTTTCCTAAGTTCATTGTTTTTCTGTTTATCTTTGCCTTTTTCTCTATTTTGATGAAATATCTTGACTGTTATTACTTTTTGTATTACCTTGTCTTTGTGTGTAGTTTGGATGTGCTACTTGATATATTCTTTGGATCATTGTATATAGTATATTTAACAGAGTAACTTCAATTAAATAAATGTTAACTTGGCTCTACATTGAATATATATTAAAAACAAGATTTTTAAAATATTGAAATGGGGAAAGTACAATTTCTATAACAAAGTAGGCTTCTTTGTTTTATATGCAGGCATATCTGCTGTTTTGGCCTTATGCCTCAAAATACAATGTATTTACTTGAGGGGAAAAGGCCACAGAAAGCGGACCTTAAACAAAAATACCGATGTCACAGCGCTATTACGCGATGTTGTGCTTTTCCCACAAGGTGGCAGCGCGTGCTAGGAAGTGTCTCTGAAAAGCTTCGTTTTCGACTGGGTAAATACTAAGTTTGTTTTGCTCTGTGGTTCTTAAATATGTTTTAAAAAAACAAGGGTATACTGAAAACGTAAAACAAATACAGGAGCAGAGGCACGCACCAATGACCCCCACCGTCGGAGAATAGATGAGGAAACGGTAAGAATGAGCCATTGTGCCTCTGAAAGATGATGAAATTCTAGACCCCCGCGCACCTAATCTGTGGCCCGAGCTCAGAAATGTTAATCCCCAGTCTCTGTAGAAAAAAAACTTAGTGGTAGATTGTGTTTTGTCGGTGAAATGGCACGGTGTCAAACC
This sequence comes from Salvelinus fontinalis, assembly GCF_029448725.1. NCBI lineage: Eukaryota > Metazoa > Chordata > Actinopteri > Salmoniformes > Salmonidae > Salvelinus > Salvelinus fontinalis. Next base: position 10,785,611 of record NC_074667.1, read on the forward strand.
GTACTCTTTCATTTGTTCCACTGCCAGAATGCTATGCAAGGAAATTGCATAATAAAGGTCGCTGACTGAATTTCATTAGGCTACCTGCTCTGCTCAGCGGCCTAACCAGTTATCCGAGCCAAATTATTAATATTTCAGGAATGACAGGACTATTTCAAATTGTGTAGCTAGGCCTACTAAAATTCCTTGCATGATTCACCAATGTCCACAATAAAACATGTCCACCTTTCTCTCAAAAGTGCTTTGATTGTAATTGGAGTGTAAAACATTGCCACATGCCTGGCTGAGAAGTTTGACATTGTCCTTTACTCATGGCATTGCCCTAATAAAGATAAACAAATTAATACAATATGGATAAGAGGGAACTGCTCTTTTGAAGGGAAACAAATCCCATGTGCATTTGAATGGTAGAGAAGGTAACTCAAGTTATGGGTGGGCAGACAGGTTCCTATCTGAATTGTTGCTATTGGATGAGGAGCAGAGTTTGCATTTTATGCAGGCGGGAAGTGCGTTTAACAGGCTAATCTTTGGCTGGCCAGGCAGGGTGGGGAGACAGGGTGGTCCACCTAGTCCAAACCACATTAATAGGCTTACACCACCTAATCCAAGGCAGTGTGCTGTCACATGGGAAGTCTGCTGACCTTACTTTATTTTATTGCAGGGCACTTGCTCTTCAGCCCTTTTGTGCTCAAACCCGCTCAAACCCTGTGTTCTTTTCAGGAGTAAATGTCCCTTTATAAAATTCCCGGTCCCTTTCCTTCATGTCCGTGTTCAAGGGCTGGACATGAAATGAGACTGTCACTGTGATGTGTAGACTAGACTTACCGCCACAGTAGTCCTCCAGCCCTGAGGCAGTACAATTTGAACAAACTGACTCGAGCCGTTCTATCAGAATCTCTGTCTCTTTCTTTAGGCCTATGACACATTGACAGTTATGTACAGCATAACAGCTAGACTAAATGTAAACTAATAGGCTATATATGCTAACATTTTGGTTGGAATGGATTTCAAGCTTGATAATGGATATGGGGTCCTCATCTGAGGCTTTGATCCAACATATTGTGTGTGTCTGTGTTTTAATGTTGTCTGTGGTGGTCTGGTAGGTGGGGGACAGACAGATCACTTCTCCAGATGTGCTCTCAGCATCTGCTCTTCCACTGCTGCCTCCCTCTCTCACCCCACGCTGGTCCCCCCCCCCCCCCCCTGTGAATCAGATGCCAGGGCCCCTGAACCTGGGACTTCTTTGTTGCTGCTCTGAATGCCTCTCATGTCTGCTAGGTAGAATTGGCAAGGACAGCGGGCTCTGGGCAGCGATCCACAGGGCAGTGGGAAGAGGTGACGCCTCCGGCCGCTCACAGTGGGCCCTCTGGCGGAGCCGGGGGTCGAGGAGGGCACCCTTCCCTGTGGTTGGCCTGGCCTGGTCCCCCCCTGCCGTCCACCGAATCACGCTGAGCTCACCTGCCTGCCAGGCAGCGTCATCTGGCCATAATCCTCTCCATCCCCCCACCTTCCTCTGCTCAGATGCATTGTAACAGTGGGTGTGAGACTGTTCTGTTAAGAATGGGGGAGTGGCAATCTCGTCTCTGTGTGGTGGTTATGCTCAAGTATGTATTTTCTGTTGCTTGGCTTTGGGTGGATCTGGCTGGCCTGAGGCGTTCCACAAAATGGTATTTAGAGGTCTCAGATATTACACGTATTTACCGACGAGCTCGACCCTCAGGGGGCACAAACAGAAGGGTTTGTATGACGATGACAGTGATGACATCTGCAGTGGTATGTTTTACGGGCCTAGTCTACGGTATATAGTAGGGGTATATGCTACATGCACACGCCTGTATATTGTACTGGTTACGATTTGTAATGTAACCATGTAACTACCTAAACTCAGCAAAAAAAGAAACGCCCCTTTTTCAGGACCCTGTCTTTCAAAGATAATTTGTAAAAATCCAAGTAACTTCACAGATCTTCATTGTAAAGGGTTTAAACACTGTTTCCCATGCTTGTTCAATGAACCATAAACAATTCATGAACATGCACCTGTGGAACGGTCGTTAAGACACTAACAGCTTACAGATGGTAGGCAATTAAGGTCACAGTTATGAACACTTAGGACACTAAAGAGGCCTTTATACTGACTCTGAAAAACACCAAAAGAAAGATGCCTAGGGTTCCTGCTCATCTGCGTGAACGTGCCTTAGGCATGCTGCAAGGAGGCATGAGGACTGCAGATGTGGCCAAGGCAATAAATTGCATGTGCCGTATTGTGAGACGCCTGAGACAGCGCTACAGGGAGGCAGGACAGACAGCTGATCGTCCTTGCAATAGCAGACCACGTGTAACAACACCTGCACAGGATTGGTAAATCCGAACATCACACCTGCGGGACAGGTACAGGATGGCAACAACAACTGCCCGAGTTACACCAGGAACGCACAATCCCTCCATCAGTGCTCAGACTGTCCGCAATAGGCTGAGAGAGGCTGGACTGAGGGATTGTAGGATTGTTGTAAGGCAGGTCCTCACCAGGCATCACCGGCAACAACGTCGCCTATGGGCACTAACCCACCGTCGCTGGACCAGAGAGGACTGGCAAAAGGTGCTCTTCACTGACGAGTCGCGGTTTTGTCTCACCAGGGGTGAGCAGGGGCCTTGTCAAGGACGAAGGCATGAACGTTACACCGAGGCCTGTACTCTGGAGCGGGATCGATTTGGAGGTGGAGGGTCCGTCATGGTCTGGGGTGGTGTGTCACAGCATCATCGGACTGAGCTTATTGTCATTGCAGGCAATCTCAAAGCTGTGCGTTACAAGGAAGACATCCTCCTCCCTCATGTGGTACTCTTCCTGCAGGCTCATCCTGACATGACCCTCCAGCCATACTGCTCATTCTGTGCGTGATTTCCTGCAAAACAGGAATGTCAGTGTTCTGCCATGGCCAGCGAAGAGCCTGGATCTCAATCCCATTGAGCACGTCTGGGACCTCTTGGATAGGGCTAGGGCCATTCCCCCAGAAATGCCCGGGAACTTGCGGGTGCCTTGGTGGAAGAGTGGGGTAACAGCTCACAGCAAGAACTGGCAAATCTGGTGCTGTCCATGAGGAGGAGATGCACTGCAGTACTTAATGCAGCTGGTGGCCACACCAGATACTGACTGTTACTTTTGATTTGACCCCCCCTTTGTTCAGGGACACATCAATTTCTGTTAGTCACATGTCTGTGGAACTTGTTCAGTTTATGTCTCAGTTTGTTGAATCTTGTTATGTTCATACAAATATTTACATATGCTAAGTTTGCTGAAAATAAACGCAGTTGACAGTGAGAGTACGTTTCTTTTTTTGCCGAGTTCATATGTGGGTTGCATCCAAGCCTCTTGCAATACAGTGGCCATGCCTCCAACACACTAAAGCTAATGTTTACGAGCATAAAGGATGACCTAATGGTTGTAGCCAATGCCACCAGCTAGATCTCTCTGCCTGATACTTCAGGCTAGCTCTGCTAGCTTATGCCACGAGCGTCTCGATGTGCTGTTACCTTGTTGTGTGGTATTTACAGTTTTTCTCGATTGCTTGAGCACATTCGTTCAAACGGAATTCACTATTTTCTAAACAATTAACACGCAGCCCCAAACTGTAGGTCAAAATGACACCTTTAATTTGCTAAGTGTATTAAGACAAAACATTAAATACGTGACACAAAATCAATTACCTCCATTAAAACATACAACTTGTTATCTAATGAAAAGTAATTTCAATCAATTACTATAAATACTAATTATCAATATATCCTAACATGGTTATACCTCTTTTATATGTCTGTGCCATGTGTTGATACTAGAATTATAGTATGCACCATAAAAGGCAAGTAAACATCACTGCATCACTGCATGAGCTGTATTCTTTTTTCCTAGAATGATTTTACCAAAGATGACCAATTCAGAAACATGTCAATCAAGAGCATAAATATCCAGGAACAAAAGGCTTTATTTAACCTTTTTCCATTTGAACTGAGAGCTGAACTATACTACATGGCTAAAAGTATGTGGGCAACCGTTCAAATGAGTGGATTAGACTATTTCAGCCACACCCATTGCTGACAGTTGTATAAAATCATGCACACAGCCATTCAACCTCCATAGACAAACATTGGCAGTAGAATGGCCTATACTGAACAGCTCAGTGACTTTCAACGTGGCACCATCATAGGATGCCACCTTGCCAACAAGTCAGTTCGTTAAATTTTTGCTCTGCTAGAGCTGCCCCACTAGAGCTGCCCCGGTCAACTGTAAGTGCTGTTATTATGAAGTGGAAAAGTCTAGGAGCAACAAAGGCTCAGCCGCAAAGTGGTAGGCCTCACAATCTCACAAAACGGGACCGCAGAGAGCTGAAGCACATGGCGCGTAAAACTTGTCTGTTCTCAGTTGCAACACTCACTACGGAGTTCCAATCTGCCTCTGGAAGCAGCTTCATGAAATGGGTTTCCATGGACGAGAAGCCACACACAAGCCTAAGATCACCATGTGCAATGCCAAGCCATCGGCTGGAGTGGTGTGAAGCTCGTCGCCATTGGACTCTGGAGCAGCGGAAACGCGTTCTCTGGAGAGATGAATTACGCTTCACCATCTGGTGGAGGAGGTATAATGGTCTGGTGTCTTTGACAATTTTTAGGGTCTTCCTCTGACACCGCCTGGTATAGAGGTCCTGGATGGCAGGAAGCTTGGCCCCGTTTGCACTACCCTCTGTAGTGCCTTGCGGTCGGAGGCCGAGCAGTTGCCATACAGGCAGTGACGCAACCAGTCAGGATGCTCTCGATGGTGCAGCTGTAGAATCGTTTGAGGATCTGAGGACCCATGCCAAATCTTTTCAGTCTCCTGAGGGGGAATAGGTTTTGTCGTGCCCTCTTCACAACTGTCTTGATGTGCTTGGACCATGTTAGTTTGTTGGTGATGTGGACACCAAGTAACTTGAAGCTCTCAACCTGCTCCACTGCAGCCCTGTCGATGAGAATGGGGGTGTGCTCGGTCCACATTCTAGACAATTCTGTGCTTTCAACTTTGTGGCAACAGTTTGGGGAAGGCCCTTTCCTGTTTCAGCATGACAATGCCCCTGTGCACAAAGTGAGGTCCATACAGAAATGGTTTGTCAAGATCGGGGTGGAAGAACTAGACTGGCCTGCACAGAGCCCTGACCTCAACCACATAGAATACCTTTGGAATGAATTGGAATGAATTGGAATGCCGACTGCGAGCCATGCCTAATCACCCAACATCAGTGCCCGACCTCACTAATGCTCTTGTGGCTGAATGGAAGCAAGTCCCCGCATCAATGTTCCAACATCTAGTAGAAAGCCTTTCCAGAAGATTGGAGGCTGTTATAGTAGCAGAGGGGGGGGGGGGTGGCGGGGGGGGGGGGGGGGGGGGGGGGACCAACTCCATATTAATGTCCATGATTTTGTAATGAGTGTAACAAGTGGGCTGAGAGTCGGGAAGCAAGTTCAGGGAGTGAGAGTTTTAACAAATAAAAGAAAAAATGAACACGAAACACAAACAACGCACCAACATGAAAACAGAGTCAATAACACCTGAGGAAAGAACCACGGGGAGTGACAGATATAGGGAAGAAAATCAAGGAGATGATGGAGTCCAGGTGAGTGTCATGGGGCAACAAGTCAGCACCTCAGGAGTAAATGTCAGTTGGCTTTTCATAGCCGATCATTGAGAGTATCTCTACCGCTCCTGCTGTCTCTAGACAGTTGAAAACAGCAGGTCTGGGACAGGTAGCATGTCCGGTGAACAGGTCAGGGTTCCATAGCCGCAGGCAGAACAGTTGAAACTGGAGCAGCAGCACGGCCAGGTGGACTGGGGACAGCAAGGAGTTATCATGCCAGGTAGTCCTGAGGCATGGTCCTAGGGCTCAGGTCCTCCGAGAGAGAGAAAGAAAGAGAGAATTAGAGAGAGCATACTTAAATTCACACAGGACACCGGATAAGACAGGAGAAATACTCCAGATATAACAGACTGACCCTAGCCCCCTGACACATAAACTACTGCAGCATAAATACTGTAGGCTGAAACAGGAGGGGTCAGGAGACACTGTGGCCCCATCCGATGATACCCCCGGACAGGGCAAAACAGGCAGGATATAACCCCACCCACTTTGCCAAAGCACAGCCCCCACACCACTAGAGGTTGTGTTTACTCTGCAAAAATGTGCCTAGCATTTTCATTGTGTTAGTAATCAAGACAAACTGTAATAGTATGTTTGGTGTGTGGTAGTGTAGTGTTTTGTCATTGGCATTACACATTCAGATGTTTTATTACCATATAGGCCTACTACTAGACAGATTGAATGGGAATAAGATTCTGGTCAACAGATGCAGCAATGTAATGCATGTAGGCCTGTAGGCCTAGGCTAATGACACTGGTCGAATGCAGAATATTAATCCTTAACAGCCAGACAGAGCATACAGTTGGCATAGTAGTTATTTATTATTTCATATTTTTAAAGCACATTTTTGTGTATGCCGCTACACAGTACGTGAGTTTTCGTGTCAAAATTGTTCTCACCTTTTTTTGCCCCTCACCAGGTTGCATACTTGGTATTGTTTCACATCTGTATTTGCATTCAATTTATAAAGAAATAAAGTGGGATTTATGTATCTTTATAATTAGACTGAACTTTCCATTTTAAGTTGAAGACTTGGTATTATACCTCCTAGCTAGTGATATTCCATTCAGGTGGGGTGATTTGGAGGTCCCAGGCAGGGGCCAGTCTGAATGTGCCATGAACACAACCAGTCATAATGTTTTCATCTTATTGTCAAACAAATTGCTTCAAAAGGAGGTTACCTTCGCACATTCGTCCAAAATAGTTCCAGCATCCGAACAGTGTACCTGACAACTTTCCTTCAAATCGCAAGTGGCTGAAACTGTCTCGCTGGACAAAATATCTGAGCGAGTAAAACAGCGCCCCTCTGTCTTACTATATGTAGCCCATATATCTGATACTGTCTGGCCAAAAAGAGTATGACAGGCCATACTCTTTTTGTCCAGACAGCATCGGATACATGGGCTACACATACACGTCCTCTCGATAACGATGGCAGTATTAGCAGCAGCACCTGTGTTTTTACTATAGAAATGTGTTAACTTTTACAATTTTCTGTTGCCCCACTCTGACAAGCGCCTCATTGCTGCAGCTTAATATCAATGAAATTCATGTTTGCAATCGTATCGCGTGAAACAATGAACGGGAACTCTGCCACGGTGGAATAGTCCATTATTTTGAACCAGTCCGTGGGTGATTAATGACGTTTGTTTCTACTATCATGAGAAAAATATGTATTTATTTATTACCTTTCTTTAACTAGGCAAGTCAGTAAAGAACAAGTTCTTATTTTCAATGACAGCCTAGGAACAGTGGGTTAACTGCCTTGTTCAGGGGCAGAACGACAGATATTTTACCTTGTCAGCTTGGGGATTTGATCTTGCAACCTTTCAGTTACTAGGCCAACGCTCTAACCACTAGGCTACCTGCCACCCCGTTCTATGTTAATACTGTTATGAAATGTATGTATATTATGTATGGAAATAAATTATTGATCTAATTATTAATTATTATCCAGCTGTATGGATTAATTAACTTTTTTGTAGGCCTTTTTTGTCGACAATGGGGCCTCATTAACCTGGTTACAGTGGCCATGCAACCCCCCCCCCCCCCCCCCCCCCCCCCCCCCCCCCCTCTCCCCATTTCCTTGATTCCACTGATTCCATTATTTTTTCCAAGTGGACAGGGACCGTTTTTACCCATCACCAAATGGTGTCTCACCGTATCACATCACTACATTTCCCGTGTTATTTATTACGTCAATCAGCCTGGTTTACACACAGTAGTGTTCAGGAATCCAGACAGAGACTGATGATGTGTTTTTGGAACCTTTTGGGGGGGGGGGGGCAGTTAGCCTACCTGTATACATTCAGGGAAGGCTTTGATTTACTGTTGAGTCAGATACAGTACTCCTCTGTGAAGGCTTTGTTTTACTGTTGAGTCAGATACAGTACTCCTCTGTGAAGGCTTTGTTTTACTGTTGAGTCAGATACAGTACTCCTCTGTGAAGGCTTTGTTTTACTGTTGAGTCAGATACAGTACTCCTCTGTGAAGGCTTTGTTTTACTGTTGAGTCAGATACAGTACTCCTCTGTGAATGCTTTGTTTTACTGTTGAGTCAGATACAGTACTCCTCTGTGAAGGCTTTGTTTTACTGTTGAGTCAGATACAGTACTCCTCTGTGAAGGTTTTGTTTTACTGTTGAGTCAGATACAGTGCTCATCTGTGAAGGTTTTGTTTTACTTTTGAGTCAGATACAGTAGTCCTCTGTGACGTTGTCTTTTCCAGTCTGGATGACTCTCTCCCAGTGAGTCAGTTAGATGGAACACAACGTGCCTCCCTCCGTCTCCGTGGGGGTCTGACGCCTGTCTTTGTGCTCTGGGCCACAGTGACAGTGGACTTCTGTAGCTCTCTGTTTGTGGTGGAGCCAGTGATCTGCTCCGTTAGGTCCACAAGGGAGCACCGCCACAATGATGGAGTGACTTTACCCGTCCGGTGTGTCAAGAGACTAGTTAATGAACCTCTGCTCACACTGCAGCTGCAAGCCTCAGCCTGGGTGGTCAACATGTCTGCCCTCTAATGCCCACATTGCTGTTTCATCATGGATTATCATTGAACATAAGCATACCATAGTAAGGCAATGTTCAGCCATCCTGTCAAAGCAGAACCTGCCCCACAGGAACAGTTATTTGGGGATTTGGCAGTTGTATTAACTTTGAGCACAAGTATCGATCCCACCTTTGCTGCTGCTCCATAGCCTGTCTAATTTACAACGTGGGCCTATTGATTGTAATACATCTCTCTTTCCTTCTCTCTCTGACCTCAGTGAGCATACTGCTGACTAGAGGGCCTTGCTCCCCCCTCTGTTGCGGGGCAGAGCTGGACAGGGACTAATATGACAGGAGGGCTATGTGTGTGTTCCAGAGTACGCCTGCATGTTCATAGGGAAACGGCCATATTGCTTGTCCCGAGGGAGAGCCGCCGTTGGAGAAAACCGCTGACCTTGCATCTCCTAAACAGGATGAGTCCACTGATAGTCCATTAGATTTGTATTAACCTGATATGACTGTTGTGTTGCTATTATATCAGATGCAGGAGGGAGTTTTTTTCCCCCTTTCTACTCATGGCACAATGTATTGGAATTGGCCTCTGCAATTTATTTTTCTATTAGCCAAGTCCTCTGAAGTGTGATTGGGCTGTGAGCCAGTGGTAACTGGTCAGGCCGGTGGAGAGTGGACTGGCCGAGCTGATAAGGCTAGAGTCAGTCCAATACTCTACACAGCACAGTGACTCTGGCTACGGATGGACCGCTTTTACAACTGTGATTGAATCTAGATATGAGGAACTGGTCTGACCACCCATCCCCCCTAGGGACAAGCTCCACCATACACAACCGGGGGTGACTTCCTGTTCCAGCTCTCTATAAACTTACAGTACCTTACCTTGGCTGAGCTCGAAAGGCATCAACAAAACAGTCTTCATTTTTCCTAAGCTGTGATGTGCTGTGTATACACAGCTGATCAACTGCGGCTATCAAAAGCTTCTGAATTGCTGTAAGTAGGGCAGATGGCTGTGGTATTTTGTGTCTTCACTAATCCAGGCTGGATATTTACTGGTAACATTTCACAAAATGGCTCCAGGGCATAGAAGAGTTTTGGAGGGGGGGGGGGGGGGGGGGGGGGTCTCTAACCAGTGCACCCTCACCACCACTAACTCTATCCCCTTTAACAGTGATGTCCCCCCCCCCCCCCCCCCCCTCCTCCTCCCTGGCACTTGGACCAGCTGTGGATCAATACAGGGACATCTGTTGGTGTTTCAGCCGTTGTGCCCCATGGCTCACCTGCTACTGAACATACCATGTAACTGTAGCAATACAGGCATAGTGTTCTCAGTAACTACTGCAACTCTGGGGCTCATAGTGATAAGTGGAAATTGAATCTTATTCCCAACCCCGGTCACTGAATTGGCTAGATCTTCCATTCCATTTCCAAAATATTGCAGAACCATTTTCAAGCTATGACTTGATATCTCTTGATACAGTAGTTTGTTTGAGGTCAGTTTCCCTTGAAATGAATGAGGAGATAAATTAGACCAAAAAACAACAACATAACCTAATCAGTTCTCAGGGGTACTTGAGGACCAGCTTTTAGACTCCTTCCCAGATTGAACCAATGACATACTGTAGACCTACCAGTACTGTATGTGTGACGCTGCAGCAAGTTAGAATAGTCTATAGGGGGCAGTGCACAGCCTTTTCCCCGCTACACCCTCTTCTCTCTCCTCCCAATGCAGGACTTTAATCATTCTTTGGATACAACAATAGGAGAAACATTTATAGTCATATCCCGGTAATGAAAGAGGTGTCTCGTTGTCCTCTTTCATTTAACACATTGTCACAACCCAGAGCCCTAATCTCGCTCTCTGACGGACAGTTGCATCCTGGGAAAGAGGCGCATGTCATTGTTTGAGTGAGTCAAATCTGTTAAGCCCTTATTCTTCCGAGGGTTATTTGCATATTCGGAAGTATTCTTTTAGTGGCGGGCCAAATCCTCCTTATATGTGATGTGATGCATTTTTTTTGTCTCATTTGTGAAGTATCTACATGCACTATTAGCGCTGCATAATACCGCTGTATAATCTCAGAGATAAGATGGGTTCTCTAAAGTGTAGCATTACGCCGGGATGAAACAACGCAATTTCAAGCAGACTCAAAGGGGCTCAAATGTCAACGGAAATGTCAAGTGCTTTCGCAACGGCCAAATACCGGAATACCTTTTTTTTATCACCACCACCACCATCACTATTCCTCACTAGGCCTGGACTCTGTAATATGTGATAACACCAGCTCCCTCTGACACACCTGGCCTCCCCTCCCCCTCTCTCACGCCTCCTCTGATTTATAATCAGGATGGCTTTCCTAATTCCACAGCGAGACTCCGTCCGTTATCTACGCTTTGGCGTTAAGCGCGGCGAGGTACATGGCACAGTCTGGCATGCGCACCACCGCGTGTCTGTCTGTGTCCGTGTCAGGCAGTGCAGCCCCCCAGGAGTCCCTTCTGCGCATCGGGGCCTGGAACGACCACAGTAGCATTGTTTAGTTCAGGTGGTAACCTGGTAACTGATAGAAGAGAGTAATGGAGGTATACTACTATGAAGACGTACTACTGCAACCCTACGAGTGAGCCTACCATCTGTCTATGTACCTATGCATGTACAGTATGCATGTATATGCAACGTAGACTGTCATTCAGAAGCGTACTCTTTGTACGGTACCATATTCATGAGACACAACCGTACCATCGGCTCGCTTCTCCCTCCTCTGGTTCGTTCCAATGTCATATCAGAGACGGAAGACATTTCCAGAGTCACTTTGCATCTGTTCCGTGGCTGTGTTTGTCTATTTGTTTTGTTCTTCCCTGCTGTGTATCTAAGCGTTGATTTCTGCCGGCGAGGGACACATGAGAAGAGCCATGGCACGAACAGAAAACAAGCCCTCAGAGACGGGGAGGATGAAATGAAAACACAAGGAAAGGAAACAAGGCCCAGGAATAAGCTGCGATTAAACCGCAAACAATCAGGCAGGCAGGGACGAGGAGTTGGAGAGAACAAAAACACAACAATGCACGCAAATAAAACGGGCAAACAGGGAACGCCACGTGTTTATGGGAAGATCTTGGCGAGGACAAATTACACCAACTGCCGATTAACAGAGCGGCGTGCTTTGAAGAAAAAAGAGAAGGAAAAATGTTGTTTTGTTGGAAATGGGAACCGTTTCTTTGACAAAGAGATGTCATTGGATATCATTGTAGGAAATGGACGCCTCTGTGAGTGTTATCAAGCTGCACTAGAAAACAACACACCAACAATCCTGAACCTGTTTTCGCTCGCCATTGCTTTAAAGACCTGTAACATTTCAGCAAAACAAATATTCTTGCGTCATCTGAAACTGTCAGCATTCTTTTGGCACTTGGGTCTTATTGGCCTTGAAGCTAATCTCTCTCTCTCTCTACGTTCTACAGTAGAGAGCTTGGTCGAAACTCTTCAAGTGGAACGATGGTGGTGTTTCCATACAATTGACTGCGCTTCTGAAGTCCTGACACAAGGTCCCTTATGACAGATGAGGGCTTTTTAATGGTCTCCATGTGAACGCACTGGACTGGTTCCTCTTAATTAGTACTTTGTCTCTGGTTAGAAGTGACCTTTTCTTTTTCACCCTCCTCTTTTGCACTTTTACTCTGTTTCTGTCTCTCTCTCCTTGGTTATGCTTGGCTTTGCCCCTATACCATACTGTATAGTCAGCCATTTTGACAATGCCATTCCAGCAAGATGGCCCTTTCTGAATCGCTAATGATACCACACTGTTTCGTTCCAAAATTGGCCCCTTTGAATTCCTGGCCACTTTATGGCACAACCTTAAACCACAAACCCATCCAAAAAGCACAACCAGCAGTGTCGCCCTGTCATCCCGCCCTCTCTCCCAGGCGCAACCATGGTTTCTCTGGCATGTCTGGAGAGCGGCTGCAGCCATCGCCTCCTCCATTTGGAGAATCAGAGATGACCTTTCCATGAATAAAGTCAAAGAGGATTAAGGCAGAAGAAGCCTTCCCAACGTCGGGCGAGGGGAGCGGCAGATGCAACCTCCTCTGAACGTGGCTAGAGTGTTGATGCCTCCGCCGCCTGAAGGCAACGCTTACGAGGGCTGAGTGTGTGTGTGTGTGTGTGTGTGTGTGTGTGTGTGTGTGTGTGTGTGTGTGTGTGTGTGTGTGTGTGTGTGTGTGTGTGTGTGTGTGTGTGTGTGTGTGTGTGTGTGTATGTGTGTGTGTGTGTATTTAAATGTTCGGCAAAAAAAGACAGACCTGGCTCTAAGTGGAATGATAGGAGAAAAGAAAACAGTCAGAGGACCTGTCTTCTTGAGATGCAAAAAAAAAAGTATATTTTCAAAATTCCTGCTAATCCCTTATTGAAGATATACATTGAATTATTGCCCCAATCATTAATCCGTTCAATTTGAGACGATAGCATCGCAACCTAATATCCTTATCTGATTTATTTGCCACTCCTATCTAATCCATAGGTTACAAGATGTACGAACATGGGGTGTATTGCGTTAAGTAAAAGATCTGCCCATCACACACTCAGGATTATAGCAATTGTGCTTAGCCTACTTTTATTCACAGCTGAACTAGAGCCAGGATGAGGGATGTGTATTGACGCCCCCTGCCTTTGATCAGTCTTAACGGAATCTTATTTCTTCATTAGCATTAATGCATTTGGCGGATATTGATCTTTGATATCAGACAAACGAATGATAACTGATCCCCTTATATATGTTGATTCTTCCCCTCCATTGTCCTCAAATCACCACCTGCTCTCATTGGGTTGCTTTGTGTTGTTCACACATCGCTTTGTACTGTGTGTGATGCAGTATACCTAAAAGCTTTGTCAAAACTGGTTTTGGATCAGTCCTGGATCTCAATCGCAACAGAAACCTTTTGGGGTCCACTATGGTAGTAGATAAAGTGGGCGCCTGTTCTGTTGTATTCATTTGGCAGAGTCCTCGTTGCCTTAGACCGAGTCAGAAGCGCAGGCCTCCCCGGTGGAGTCAAAGGTTGGGCTGCTGCTAATCTGTGCAACATTAGGAGAGTAATCCTCAGGGTTGAAGCTTGACTGTTAACAGTTTTCTTCTTCCCTTTTGTCTTTGTGGTAAGTGATCTTGGAAGATTTTGAGGGATGCCCCTAGTCCACAGAGGTAGCATTAATCGTGGGAAAGAAATTCTTCCACTGCTACTACAGAATTGTGGTTGTGGTTTTTTAGTTCTTTGTGTTGTGGTTTCCACTGCTATAGGCTACAGAATTGTGGGTATTTTAGTTTGGAGGATATTGACTTCTTTTCACCTCTAAACCACCTCTCTGGACTCAGACTGATAAGAAAATGATGTTCCACAAACCACTTGGACGAAGGAGTGGGAAGAAAGAATGAGAAATATATAGATAAATCCTCCTTTTTCCTCGACCTATACCAGCTAAACCACCTGCTACTCTACAAAGAGAAATTCCCAGGCTTAGGGAATGAAAGAGCCCTTCAACACAGTGGGTTTTGTCTCCTTGTGCAAATGGAGAGAAGCAGGGCATGTCAGATTGACGTGGCACTTCTTGTCATTCAACACAAGTTTTCGGCTTAATCCCCCTTCTGAATCCACTTCTTGACTTCAGTGTCCGTGGGTTTTATTTCTGCGGTCTTCATATTTCTAAACGTCTGTTTTCAGTAAACAGAAGTAGTGTAAGAAGTAGATACAGAAGAAAGGCAGCTTTCTGTTCTGTGTGTTTCAGTGTCTGTCTGTGTGTGTGTGTGTGTGTGTGTGTGTGTGTGTGTGTGTGTGTGTGTGTGTGTGTGTGTGTGTGTGTGTGTGTGTGTGTGTGTGTGTGTGTGTGTGTGTGTGTGTGTGTGTGTGTGTGTGTGTGTGTGCTTTCTTGCTTACACAGTTCCTGTGTTAAGTGCTTAAAAATCACCCCCAATACTCACGCACATCGGTATAGGAACGCTTTACAAAGCCTTGTGTAATCTTCCTTTTTGGTGGGTCCTTAGTTTCATCTGCAGGGGATTACTGTACGGCTTTTTTTTTTGGAATCTGCAAATAAGGAGGGATGTACAAAATGGCGGAAAAAGGAAAACAAATTGTATTGTAATCTCTCGAGAGAAAAGGACGCTTGAGTGAGGGAGTCCCATTGACCCTCCATCTTTTTCTCCCTTCCTGAAAATCCCATAATCCTTCATGTTTGATGTCTCAAAGCTAATGGCGTTTATTAGGACGGCCCAAAAGGCGCTTTGTCCCCGGCATGGTTGCTGTTGAGGTTTTGAATGACATTGCGGAGAGAGAGCGGGTAACTTTAGCTTAATCTGGGCTTATCTGGCCCCGACGCACACACAGGTGTGTGGCCCTTAAGCCCAGGGGAGGCAGGCCTTCTTCTGCAACCCACCACCAAAGATCAATCCAGCTCCTCAGGCCAGAGACATCCAGAGGAACATACACACCGAACCTTTAACCCAAGACGCTTTATCCTCCTCATGGATTGAAGTGCTCATTATCACATTTTAATTAAATTAAAGCCAATGCTCTTTCTCGATATCTCTTTCTCTCTCTGGTGCAGAAGACCCAGACCGAACTTAAACTTGCTTGAATCAGTTTTTGTCTTGTGAGTGAATGGAGAAGGCAGCTATACGGGTTTGATTGTATGCTCCATAATGGTTTGGTTTCAGGCCTATACCTTTACTTTAAGCTTCTACTTCATGACATGGCAGTGGGCGATGACTTTTGCCCTCTTTACATAAGGCTCCTTAAAGAAACGTCTTTGCCTGTGTTTGTCCATTACATCATACCAGGTATTGTCTTTGAGCTTTTGATACTTCATTTGCTGTATGTGGTAATTGGTCACAGCTATAACTATTTCAGCACTAATTGTTTAATTTAAGATATCATATGTGCATCAAAACTGGTTGACGTTGCTGCTATGCACACTGTGTCCGTTTGGAAAATGTAGGCCTATAACATACATCATCGTGTGGCCGAGGAGTGCTGACGCTCTTATTGGATTTGTAAGCCGCTCCTTCAATAAAAATAATGAATTTCCCAAAATTCAATAGCAGATATAAAGGCCAACGGCCCAGTGATCCATAAACACTACGATGATGAGGTCATCATCTCCAGGTTACGTGTGGAAAGTATTAAGTAATTAAATACAGCAATGAAATAATAGTAGAATACATTTACAATTCAAATATGGTTTCCATAATGAACGATATACGTTATTTAAGTGCAATGATAGGAGATGGCAAGCATTGTAATCGATGTGTTGTGTACAATTTTAAGAGAATAATCCTACATATCTTTAGCTTAAAAAGCGTTGTGTCGCATATGTAAATCTTACCCACCAAAGCATTAAGGTGACTTAACTTTAGGTCATATGTTTTCTGTCAAGGATGTAACCTTCAGGGGTCGACTTTCAAACCCCTCCCATGCACATAGTAAAAAGGGGTGGGATCCAAAGGAAGAGGAACAGTAATATCTGTCATACCATTTTCTCTTGAAACTCCTGCACCACCTAAACTGGTGAGTTTAGGGTTCCTCATCTGCCTTCCTTCAGCATTGCTATTGAGTTTGATTCCCGTATGGTCCAATATGATAGATTTACTGTATCAGGTCTATTGACTAATTAACTACAATTTAACGTCCTCTTTCGTGGTTTCATTTTCCTCAAGGGCGACCTGTCCACTTAGCCACTGTATGCTCCATATCAGTAGCTTCTATTTAGATAGAAAACAGACGTTGAGAATAATGTCTAGATAATCCAGGAGTAGACTCAATCTGGCTCTGGGAAACGGACCCCAGACGATACCTGTTCTATTGGACCTTTCTCTCATTTGTCTCCCTAGCCCCCAAGTCACTTTCCCTCGCTGCCCCATCTCAGTAAATGATGAGTCGTCACTGTACAGGGCGATAGCTGGACCGCCTCCATTCATTCTCTCTTGACATTTTGTCACCTCTAACATAATGACTTTGGGTGACCAACAGGGGGCATTAGCCAGCAGCTTTAAAATGGATGCTTTGATATCCCTAAGCTGTTGCTGTAAGCTTCTCATATCAGTGACAGAGGGAGATGAGCAGCATTCGCTGCTATTTATGATCAAGATTACATTTTGGTCAATTACCTCTCTCCTCCCCATCCTATTATTAATGTGCACTAGTATCTTATTGCTGATGTCGGTGTTTTGTGTGTGTGTGTGTGTGTGTGTGTATGTGTGTGTGTGTGTGTGTGTGTGTGTGTGTGTGTGTGTGTGTGTGTGTGTGTGTGTGTGTGTGTGTGTGTGTGTGTGTGTGTGTGTGTGTGTGTGTGTGTGTGCAAGCCTATAGCATGGGTATGTGCGTACGTGCGTGTGCATTTTTACGTGCATGTGCGTAGCTACACGTTTTCGTTTTAGGAAGCCAGAGCACAGTAGACGTTTGTATGGCATAACAAGATTACACTGCAGAATCCTAGCTCCCAGGGAAAGAGCGTCACATCACCCTCAGCCTTTTTCTCTCGGCGTCTGTCTCTCTTTCACCAGGCTTAGACGCGCTGATCTCAGATACAACCATCCTCTAATCCAAGCCTTGATAAGGCTTCAAAGCAACATGCCATTAATAGCGTGTTTGACATTATCCGTGGAAATACGCTGGTTTGAACATATGACCCCCTCATTATGAGGACCCATATGTTCTCATACGCCACATTATTCCATTGAAGTGTTAGCTCTTTAGACTAAGCACGCCTGCAGGGCGATACTCAGTGTTTATTACTGTTAAATGAATGTGATGATATTTTCAAGGAGTTAAAATGTCAGGGCCTTAATCAGAAATAACACATTGTGGTGACGTTAACCCAGGTTTCTGCAATATTCAAAATTACCATAGAAAAAGTGCTCTCTACATTGACTCTGAAAAAACTGCAATAGAGCACACACAGGACAGTATTCAATTCAATCACATTTTTGGGCAATCATTGCTGGTAGGCATAGTAGGCATATAGTCTACTATCCTGTAGTCAAACTGCAAAGTTACTCCATAAAAAGAGTATTGTATGTTCGGTATGGACCATGATGTTGAGACAGCCAGCACAAAGAACATCTGTCAGCCCCTCTCTCCAGAGCAGGCCCTGGGCCCTCTGTGTATCAAGCAGTGAGGGGGTTGCCCCTGCCATGTGCTTGTCATGTGCCATGGTAATTGTGGCCCATTGTCCTCAACCGGACTCCTGCCTTTCCCTTTTGATGTGAATACACAAATTTCTCATTTTTCTCCCCCCCGCATCCCTCTCTCCATCCATATATGGCTCTAGTGTTTCTCCGAGCAGCCTTTGATAGTGGCGCAATAACGTTAATTGTTTTGTACTTTTCTGCAGCCGGTCCTCGTAGGTGGGCTCAATAATCTATACGGACACCAAAGCCTAGACCCCCATGCAATGTCAGGACCCCATGCTCTGAGAAAATAGGTAATTAGTGGACTGTTGTTTAAAGTGACGGACGGGGACCCTATCTCGATTCTCGTCACTGTTTTGAAGGTATTGGACATCTCGCGTCTTGTCGGCGGTTGTCGCAGCTGGGAAACAAAGTAGGAACTGTTTCCGCACGCCGCTGGTCCCAGTAGCGCCTTTGATTTCGTAAATTGTCTCATTAAAGATGAGACTGGAATCACCGTGGAGACTTGGCCCGAGTGGGAATTTGCCCTCGGTGCTGAAGAGCTGTTAGCACATCGGAGCGGCAGATTCCCAAGGCTTTAGGCCTGGGCAATTAGGCCTGGGAGTCAGGGAGGCAAAAGCATGTGCAAGCAAGGGGAGGGAGGGAGGAAGGGGAGAGTCCAGGTGAGCCTCCTCCTCGTGATCACTGGCATGTTAGAATTAGTTTAATTGGGGCTCCGTTTGATTTTCACCGACGACAACCCTCCCCCCACACACACTCAGACGCACTCACACAGACAGACGCACCCAACTCCACCCCCTAACTTAATGGCAGAATGGTGACTTGTCAAAGTTGACAGCGACCTCGATGTCAGAGAGAGGGGAATGGGGAGAGGGGGTAGTGAGAAACCCTTTGAAGTGTGGCACCCACTCCTTTTGCCCTACCTACTTTTGAGCACAGCATTTTCTTGTCTTTTTCTGGAAGAAACGTTTGAAAACAAATTGACACCTGGCCTTTGGGTCTTCTCCTCTGCTCCTCTGAGACCACGAGGTATTTTTCTAATGTCACCTGCTGCAGATGACTTCAATGGGATTATCGCATTCTCTTCTTGAGGACGTGATTAGACATGGTGTGGTTACCTGAACTTTTCCCCAGGTTGTCAAGACTTTACGTGAACTTTTAACTCTCTTCCAATGATGTGTTCATCCTGAGGTGTCTGCTTTGTTGAATTATCGCCAGCCCTTCAATAGTCCTAATTGGGACGGTTGGTTGTCATAAGGTAATGATAAAAAGAAGAGGGAGAAAGAACCCCAACTAATTTCCATTGGTGTGTCATGCTTGCTGGAAATTCACATTTAAACAGGCCAATTAGGGCCGGCAGACCTTCCCGGTCATCACACGCCGGTCGGTCCTCGGCACAAACAAACACACCAAGGACCCTATTATCCTCCTTCCCTCTCAAAGGCAGTCAAGCAATGTCTCTCCTTAAGTAGTGCATTTTAAGAAGCTGTACTATCTAATATTCTGCCACTCTCACCCACTCTTGTTTTTCTCAGCGTCCTAGAGGCAGGTTTCGGCTTTGTGCTCTTCCTCCAACCCCCCCCCCCCCCCCCCTTCTTCTTCTCTCTGTTGAGGAATCTGGCCTAAATGAAAGCACATAGTTGGTGCGGGCGACTCATCGGGGCCTGGGCATCAGAGTGTTTCGTGCCGCCCCGTCAGTTGATGTTCTTGAATTGGTTTGAAGGGAGATCAAAGGGTCCCTCCGAATGGAGAGCCTGCTGTCGGAGAGAGAGACTGCTTCCTCGACCGAACCGCGGGCTCTGCTGATCAAGCCGTCACATGTGCCTTCCGTTTCCCTCAGCCCTGGCAGGGAGCACCACTGCGGAAACTACGGGGACGAACATGGGAACATTTTTTGTTTTTCACTTTGACCTCTCCTGGTGTGTTGACGTCTGCTGAAGCGTGATGACGTCCGTTTTTCTTTTTCTTCACCCCACATTGCACCTCTTTGCGTTATTTTGGGGGTTGTTGCCAAAGCTCATTTGGTACATTGTTGACTGAATTTGCTCTACTGCAGAGAGCACTGTTCATTTTCCTAATCATGTTTCTCAGATCTCTATATTGAGGGACTCAGTCTTCCCTCATGTGACATTACAAATTACATTCCCTCTGTAAAATGTTTGTTCTGTTCCTCATGAAGAGAGTGCATCATGAATGTACAACCGCCCCCACCATTTGTCTCCATGTTGTCTACCCCCAGCCCCCCTGTAACCCCACCAGCCTCATCCCACCCCACCATCACCGCCCCCACCACCGTCCCGCCGCCGTATCATCGGCACACACACACGCCGCATCATAATTAGGCCATGTACCGAGTTCCCCGATAACATGTACAGTTTATTTTCCCGTCTTAATTCCTTATCAGATGCATTGATCGCGCCGCGCCTGCATTGATCTGGGGCCACTGTCTGGAGAGCAGCGATAAGCGGTGGCTCGTCTCCCTCTCCCCGTGCCTCACCCTCGGTGTTCACCGCGCCTCCGCCGGGCCGGAGGGGGGAGCGGAGGCCCGGGATTAGCACCTTATTAGCTTCACAGGAGGCTTCGCATTTTTTAAAGCTGACACCTCGACAGCCGCGCCGGGGCTACGTTACCAATGGGGAAACATGCACACCGGCTCGACTCCATGACAATACACGCTTCAAAAGGCTCAGAGGGATGAGAGGTTGGCTGTTTTTCATAGTCGTTTTTTTTCCTCTCTCTTTAAAGATGTGCCGTATATTTACATAGAGTGACACTTCAATACGGACACAAACCTTTAGCAACTATTGTCATTCTACCTGTTCTTAACCGCAGGCAAAACATGTATTAGCAATTCAAATTCTAAATGCTTTAGATGTTGATCTCAGGGCGATATAACCATTTGCACTTATTTTCGTTGTTGCAGGATTGTCGATGGCACGGTCACACACAGCGACAAGAAGACTGCTTGGGTAAGTGTCATTTCAGGCCTACTGTCCATAAAGCACTTGTCTGCAATAGGCTTTGCTCTTGTTTGCCATTAGTCTTAGACCAGGTGAGAACAGGTGACGTGTATGTTTGCGTTGAAAGGAAGTGGTGATAAGTGAGAATTAATGCACAAGCACACTCCCCACACTATTTGTCACACACACACACACACCCTCTATCTCTGTCACACACACACGCACTCATGCACCAACACAAATGCACAATCACTCCTATCTGATCAGCGAAAGATGAACTAGTGTCATTCAGGCCCCCACAAGACAGAGGGGTTTGTTGACGGTTGGGTTTCTCTCTCTTTATGCGTTGTAACCTGCCCTTCTTTAAGCCCCAGCTAGGCCTTAAAATGCATCCGTCGCTCCCCGAGGGGAGGGTTGCACCACCAGTGCCTCTGGGCTAATGGCCATGAGCGGCCAGCCCATTAGGCCCCTGTTATTGGGACTCCCTCATTAGCATCTGGGCCCATTGTGTGGCCAAACAATGGCAACAAACAAAACATTAACATGGAAATGGGCGAAATGTACCTAATTAGTTTTCTGTGCTTGTATTGTTAAGCTCTAAAAAGATAGAGCTAAATTGCTTTGGATTTCAACGAGGTTCCAAAGCCCCCCTCCTCCGCTGTGGTTTCTGGAAAGTCACCGAGAAAGAGAATGGTGTGTGTCAATCTCCACTGGTCTATGACTATTGTAAGGACAATGTAGCAACATGTCATAAAAGGAAAATGAAGTACATTTAAAGAGCGATTTCTGCATAGTCCATTTCCTGGTTGCAAAAATTTGAATAGTTCGCCTAATTTCAGTTTATGTGACTAAACAAGAAAGTATAGTGCAGAGAATCATTGGGACCATCTAAACCGCAGTGAAATCTATTTTTCATAACCACAAATATTGTATTTTCAGCTGTT
This sequence comes from Salvelinus fontinalis, assembly GCF_029448725.1. Taxonomy (NCBI): domain Eukaryota; kingdom Metazoa; phylum Chordata; class Actinopteri; order Salmoniformes; family Salmonidae; genus Salvelinus; species Salvelinus fontinalis. Next base: position 10,807,343 of record NC_074667.1, read on the forward strand.
TGAAACTGGTGTACAAAATCGAAAGTAAGCTAAAATTTTAATTAAGAACGGGAAGCCTATAAATAGTGCACATAGAACAGATATACCACTTCTTAGACTTGCTTTCAATGCAAGGACAGATCTATAAAGCACATTTCTATGTGAATTTGCTTAGGTCGCCCAAAAAGTTACATATTGCAGCTTTAAGTGTTATATATGTGAACATATTTCTTATACATAGTATTGGCATAGCTATTAATCACATAACATCTAAATGTTAGGTCTTACTGGCAAGATGAATACAAGGACTGTCTTACCTATATAGTATAATGCTCCTGTGTATTATGTTCCTGAAGTGTTGCTTTTAGTGTGCATTCATTGGTCTGTCCTTTATACAATTGAGTTTGTCATTGTCTTTGTTCATGTGAAGTTCTTGGGATGTTCGACGATGATAACTTTCTGTCAGCAGTTGCTATTTTATGGAAGACCTTTATAAGTGGTACGGTAACTCAAGAGGGCCTTTCTCAACAGCAGTCCTTGTGCTGAATGAACAACCTTTTGGTTTGTGGAATGAATGACCCCCTTCCTCCCAAACGCACCCTGGGCATGTTTATTGAATTTCTTGTCGGCCATCTTTGTTTACATCATTAAGGCAAAGTGGGAATCCCTCGACTCACACAGAAAGGGATTAACGACACTTCGCCCATGACCAAACCAGACCGGTGGTATAGAAGAATGACCAATCTTCATAACCATGACCAGCCCTGTTTAACATTCAGCTTGGAGACTTGGCCCGTTTCCCCAATCATGTTTTATTTTTACCATCTCGCTCTTGTTTAGTGTTGTTTTGACTGTCACTATCCAGGGTAATATTCCCTCAGTACATCACAAAAATGTGGCTGTAATGAGAGAGAGCAGAGAAAATGATTTCTCACTAGCTCTATTTTTGATGTTGTCTCTGGCCTCCTTCCCATTGAAATAGAGACACATTGACTGACAGTATCAGCTTGTTAATTAGTCGTTATTGGTTGTCCTGAACAAGCTCTTTGACTGGGGAGCCCTTACCAGTGACCTTGGTAACCCCTGGCCATTCTACCTCAGACTCCAACACGGTGGATGCTCATCATTAACCGCTCGTCAATCACCGTTAACACACTGCTCTGCCAAGCTGCCTGCCACTACACAGCCGGCATCCACACTCTGCTCTTTTTGTTAGCGCAGTCTGCTCTATGGGCCAGTTTTTTTTATACCAGTTTATACTCTTGGATTGGTCCATTTTTGGACCAGTTTATACTCTTGGATTGGCACAGTTTTGGACCAGTTTATACTCTTGGATTGGGACAGTTTTGGACCAGTTTATACTCTTGGATTGGTCCAGTTTTGGACCAGTTTATACTCTTGGATTGGGCCAGTTTTGGACCAGTTTATACTCTTGGATTGGGCCAGTTTTGGACCAGTTTATACTCTTGGATTGGGCCAGTTTTGGACCACCAACTACTACAATCCTATGGAACTGGATGACATCTGCAGTTACCATAGATGCCAAAAGTATTTTCCGGATTGCTGACTGTTTGGACAACACCAAGGTAAGTCTAAAGAAAAGGTAGAACTTTATTTTAGTTTTACTATCCTTTTAAGTGTCTTGGATTGGACCAATTGGGACACAGCTTTCCTGTTATTATCAGCTACTAGCCACCTGGATTATTCTATTGATTGTTCTGGAGCCTTTGCATCACTTCCTGCGGATCCAGCAGACCCAGCTGATGATGTCTTTAACTCTCCCTCCCATCATCCACGAATCCTGGAACCAGTCAACCCATTTTCCACCCTATCAACAGAGGATCATATCAGTATCATATGCATGGTCTTCATGATCCCCTCTGAATGATATTCAATAACTCCATTTGAAGACTGCACATTTCATTACAAGAGGCATCCCTGAGTGATATGATTCACGCCTGTTCCTGTGTAGACACTGGACGTTCTTAACCCCCTCAGATTGCTCCACTACTCTGTGGTGTTTGCATCATTAGGCCTCCAGAGGGCTTGGGGGAATTTAAACAAATACCATTTGTTTGAGTGGCCTCTGGCACCCGAGCGCTTGAGCCAGAGGTTTATCTCCTATGCCGATGAGCAACTGACTGCCGGGGAAGGTTGCAGTGTATATTATGGTTTTAGATTAAAGAGCAGCAAAGCTCAGGAACAAGGCCTAATCCCACTCCTCGGTGCAGCTCACGGAGCAGTCGTGTTGACCGTGACCTTTTTGGGAAGGGACGATTTGGTTGAAGATGCCCCCAGGATTGTGTGTGGGGGTACAGAGTCAGGACAGGCCGCCAGTTAATTGATTTTAAATTTATATTTTTTTTTTTTGCTGTCAAATCCCAGCAGGCTCTAGATCGAAGTCTCCCTCTCGCTCTCTCTGTCTCTCTCTTTGTGCTCTAAATAAGGACAAAGCTGTTTTTGTTGCCGTTTTTTTGTCGCCGTGTTGATGGAGTTCTATTTATATGTACTGTAGTTCCCTCTCCCCCGAGATACACAGCCCGATTCTATGCAAAGTCTTAGGGCCTTGAATGTTTCTTTGTGGGGTTTTAGGGCTAAAGGAGGAGGATAAACAGCTTCCCTGTCCCCAGGAGGAATGGGTATCCCCATGCCCCTGGAGGCAAGAGAATGGGACTTGGGGAGAACCCCCCTCTGCCCTCAATTGGTGATTTGTTCCTATGCTAAGGGCCACTGCTGTTGTTATGTTGTAGGTTGCATAGGGCCTGATAACTGCCTGTGTCACACTGCAGCTCCCCTCATTAGTCACGCACCCTAGCCCCAACGTGATTTACTATCAAAACACATTGGTGTGTGTGTGTGTGTCTGTGTGAGAGTTATTAATGTTCATCCTTAAAATGAAACAATTGCAGCTGCTTTAATGTGGTTTATTGTGTTAAGTAAACATAGTAGAACAATTGGAATTGATTCAGTTCAACTACCGAATTTACATGACAGTGTTCAATTTCGTCAAGATACATCATTGAAGTCATTACAGCCAATGCTATGCCAGATCCTAGGAGCCATCCTTAGTATCTCCTCGGGGAGATACAGCAAGGTTAGGGAATTTCCCTACCTGCCCCAGTGCTGTTGGCACAGGGTTAATAGGTGTTCAACCCTCCCATTATCCATGAGCGTTTGTGAATTACCAGCCGAGTGATGTTTACCATTGATATCATATATATGCTAATTTCGCCACTTAATTAGTGGGGAGGGGCCGGCGGGTGGGGCAGCAGGAGGAGTGAGGGAGGGGGCGATCATGTGTAAAATTGATTTGTGAGGGGTGATATTTGATAGACCGCAGGGGAGTGGAGGCTCTTTGGAGAGAGAGCAGGCAGGGGGTGCTGCCATGGGGAGTGGGCTCAGAACAGAGACTCCTCATAGAAGAAAGTCAGACTTTTATTTCGGTCTTTCCTCCATCCATGACAGTTGAGGTGTAGTTAGGCTGAAACAAACTTGTGTATCACAGTTAAACCTATTTCTCTGCATGCATGAATATGATATAAAAAAAGATGACGGTATGAGGTTTTTGATTCAGGGCTAAATTGAGTGATTTAACATCCTACTTTACATAATTAAGTAGGTTTTTGCACAATTGCCCTTTAAGGTTATTGTGGCTGCTTTTGTTGTCCTCCATATTAAATAGTTAATTGGTAATAGTTCAATTTCCTAATCGTTGGTTGGGGAATTCCCTCTCTAACTACCGTTAATTACAGTAGTGCCTTAACGATGCTCACCAGAGAGCTCAGAGCAGCCAGCATATTTAATTAACTTGTTAGTCTTTCATCAGGGGTTACTGGAAAATAACACTGGGAAATAATACTATTAGAGGAATTCATAATTCTGATAACAAAACAATAGTTGAATTTGCTAAATGCCAGATTTGGGGGATTGTATTTTTTACTACAGAAACACACACACACACACACACACACACACACACACACACACACACACACACACACACACACACACACACACACACACACACACACACACACACACACACAGCAAACCTTTCATGGTAGAAGGACATGTCCTAACCTCTATATGCATTAAAATAAAAACACTTATATTCTTTATTTTACACAGGCCCTCAACTTAAAAGTTTCCTAGATGACTCTCAGGTGTTTACTTTCTATCCTTATTTATTTAAATTGTGTTTTTTTTGCATTCGTTCTCACAATTTAAACTGTGAATATTATGTAAAATAACAACTACATGAGACAAAAATACATATATTGAGCACAAATATGTTTTGCTTTGATAAGTTGAAAATGCACTTCTTGTGCCAGCCGGCGTGCTCATTGTCAAGTCCCTGGTTTTAGCCCAAGGTTTAAGCCGCCGTACGTGAGACGCATGGCTAAATGTCTGCTGGCTCTGAAACAAACAGCCCGCACCCAGCTTTAAGTATATTATCAGCCAAGTTCCTTTAGGAACGTATTGCTAAAGAAGCTTACCATTTAATTAATGTAAGTTCGGCACAGATTACACCCAGGCCAGTCTTGTAAGCGGAGGCTAGTCTTATTGACCTCCTATGCAAGAGCTTAAAGACACAAGAATGGCATTTTTACTAAACTTTAATGGGATAACTAGTATAATCTATCCGAAGTAAGGGAGGAATAAAGTGTTTTAAACATAATACCCTTCCAAGTTGTGAGTGGGAGAAGGTCTGTGATGTGAAGTGCAGGGCTGACATAGCTACTTGTTTATTTGGGCATTAACTAGATATTTGACATATTTTTGCCTGCCTGGGATTTTCAGTTGATTTGTTTTGTATTCATTTATCTGTGTCACCATTTTTTTTGGAAATAATGCTGACATTTTTTAGGCTAGCTTTTTTGGAATTCTTTTTTTCCCGATGTTTAAAAACTCCTCAACAGGCAAAGTTGGAGATGAAATGACAGAATGTTTATAGATGCTCATTTTGTCTAATGATTTGATCGTGTTTTGTTAGAAGGAGATACCAATGTGTAATTGTGAATTTCTTTAAAATTAGAAGGAAAAAATGATACAGACAGACAACATAAGAGATGAACATATAGACGTGTTAATAGAACTGTAGAAGTTTGAAGAAGTATGTTTTATATTCACTGGAATGACATTTAGTAAGATTAATAGGGTTTGTTATTTTTGGTATATTACTTCAGCATTGTTTGGCTGACACACAAACTCCACAAATGGTACTATTTCACACGGAATGCAATACGCAAATTATATAATCTAGAACGAAAGCCGTTTTATTTGTTTATTTTGCAAATTCTCCACCCATCCCCCCCACCTATCCATCCTCTCTAACCCATTTTACCACAGATGTTGCTGTGATTTTTTTCTCTCTTCTTTTTTTTAGTTTCGATGTCACCCTTTTCAAACATTCTTTAACAGTGGAATAAAGGGATGGGGGATAGAGAAGATTAGGCAATGGGATCCTCCAGGCATTGTCTGAAAATCTGCAGATAAAAAGCATTGGTTTGGTGGAATGGGAGGGGAGCTGGAAGGGGTGGGACTGGGAGGGATTCGTAGCGTACGGGGGCAGGTGGTGGTGGGGGCGGGTATTTTGGGGGTGCTTAGAAGCGATAGAGCCAACTGAGAAAAATGATATTGATATTTTGATATAGCAAGCCAACCAACCTCTTATCATAAGGACCTTGCATTGCATGTGAGGCTGTATTCAGCTGCTGAATATTGATGTCAGCAATAAGCTGGTGAAATTTGGCATGGCAACAGCACATTGCCAAAAATAGGACAGTGATCGGAGCTCATTGTATCATCTTAATGGAAATATTGGGACAGGATTCTTCGTCTTTTAATCTTGCAGCATCTTCTTCAGAATTGACCATATTGTCATAGATAGACATTGAAACCCTAGTATGAAATTCCTATCAAATCTGTTTGGCAAAGGATCGCTGTTAACAACAATCCAGAGCATTTTGTTCAAGTCTCTCCAATTTCTTTATATACAAAGTAGGCCAGCATTCCTCCCATAGCATTGAAGTGCTTGATGAACAATCCATGTGTATTGACGAACCCATTAGCACCCTCATTTGAATCCATTGAAAGGTGATACTGTTTTCCTAACCTTGATAGTCCATTAATTTAATCCACATTTGTTTCCTCAATGTTTTTTTGGGGAAGGATTACACATTCTGCCACATCTAAACTAGAAGAAGCCAAAGGCATAGTTTATCATTAGGTGAGGACAGGGTAACTTTGCCTAATTGATCATCATTTAGTTGACAAATTATGTCCTGACAGTGTAATTGAATTTGATTTAATGTGGTCCTTCAAGGGATCCATTGACATGTAAACTGATCAAGACCCTCATATCAGTTAATGGTCAATGACTGGGAGCCTGCTAATGATGCCCCTTCATTGACTTGCTAAACTAGCCATTCCATTCCTTAAGTAGTTGTTATTTCCTTTAGCCTAGAGTGTATTTTGACTGATAGACATCCAGACTCCAGGAATTGTAATGCAATCGACCGTTATCTTGTGAACATATTCACATTTTTGTTTTGCAAGGCTATTCTTGGTGAGCAGGCCTAATGTTAAACTATATTTATTATTACAATTTAACAGTTAACATTCAAGTTATTTATTTTAGGTGTTGCCCCCCCCCATCCCATTTTATAAGTATAGCACCAGGTTCTTGCCTTTCGAGCCAGGCCCATGGTGGTGCAACAACAAGCAGCTAATACCAGTTAAACCAGCACATTACATAAGAGATAAGGTAATAGGAAAGGAAATGACCCTCTTGTATTTTGGGAAGAGCTTTTGCCTTCCCCCTAGCTTTCTTTAAACAATTCAAGGAGATGGAAAAGGGGGAAAAAACTCCCTGGTGGAATTTTTTCTCCAGATGCTTTGCCGTAGACTAATGGTGTTAGCGCAGCCATTAGCCCGGCAGATTCATTCATTAAGCTAATGTGAGGCTAACCCTGTCGGCCCTGCTGAAACGCATGCAATATGACACTGCTCAAATTTGTTCTAACACATGCCCTGGGGAGCCAAACAGCCCGGTGCTAATGGGGGAGGCGGAGCCAATTACGCTAATTAAATTGGTGCTGTCAACAGACTGTAGTAGAACTGACTGACTAGCTATCTCTTCTTTCCACCTCTCTGCTTGCGTTCCCCCCTCGCTCTCGCTCTATTGCTCTTTTCCTTCATGTCTTTCCACCTCTGTTTTCGCTCCTCGTTTCACGTCTTCTTCCTCCTCCTCTCGTTCACTTCTCTCTTTCTACTCCGCTCGTTTGCATCTTTCTCTTCTCCCCACTCTTTTTCTCTGTCTGTGCGTCTGGTGTGCGATGGGAAGCGTATGGCCCGTGCTAGGAGAGCGATAAGGCCTGTTTGTTTGCGTGTGGGGATGGGTGGTCTTGAGTCTTATTTACCTGCAGGTGAAGAGGCTTTTACATTCAGGTCTCTGCGGGCCTATCTTTACATTGTGCTCCCTGCCGTTCTGTCAGCACTCATCTGGAGCACTGTTGAATTAATAGTCTGCAGTCTCACACCAAGGGCCCTACACAACATATGGCCACCGGCACCAATACACTCTCCCATGGAGCCTCTCACAAGCCACGGCCAGATGAGCATCAGTAGAACCACCCTTCTGAGGAATATGTGTGCGCTAAACTCAAATTGGTTGTAGTCGTAGAACAGCTTTGAATAGGTATTTGTTTGCTAGATATTGACAAAAGTAGTGTATAGTCATTAGCCAGTTGTGATCAGAGGCTTATAGACAGCGTTGCATTAAGTCTACTTAATCACTATTGGTGTCAATCTAGCCAACGATTCCAAACTCTTGTTGCATCTGGTTGGCTGAGGCAGAGGGAGGCCTGATCTGGTGGCTGGCCGGGCCTAGATATGTCACGCAGGTGCTGCTTCTTCCCCCCCGGAGCCCAACATTCTTCCATAGCCATGTGTGCCTGGGCAAACCACGCATACGAGGAGCGTCGTCCCACCGCTGACTAATCAGTACCCCGGCAACATGCATTGTTGCTCTATGCAAATCCATTCACATTGGAATAGGGGGCTGGGGGGGGGGGGGGGGATCCCGAGCTCAGGCAACAGAGTTGGATAGAAAACTGAGGCCAGCCAATAAATGAAAGTTTGCCTTAAATCCTTGGGATAATAGAAGCAGGGTTGGGGCCGAGCCTCGAAGCCGAGATAAACAGAGGGATTACTCCTCGGTTTTGCATCACTCGCTCTCCTCTGGGTGGCCCTTAACCGTCAAGAAAGCAGAGGGGGAGAAGAAGAAAAACCGTTTAACGCATGGACATTCACACAGCACATGGGGGAAAGGAGTGAGCCTAATTCCATCAAAGACGGAGAAATTAGCAATTAATTTATTCGAGCCTCCTCCCTTCCCCCCACCCTCCCTCTATTTTAGGCCCAATTGTTGGTCAGTTCTGCGACATCTGGTCCTGAGCAGTCCGTGTAGCTGATGACTGATGGCCTCTCCACTAAAGTAGCAGACAGAGAAATCGCCCCTTTTTCATTCATTTCTTTCCCCCTCGGAGATTAGTTAGGAACGAGGAAAGTAATCATTAAAAATGTTGCTCTTTTTCCAGGCCATGCATAACCACAGGCGGCGACTTTATTTGCAATTGTAATTTAAAGAATAATTAAAATAAGTTAAATGATTCTGTAAATGTAGAACAACTTGAGTCTTTGTGCTCAAGGGTGCATGAACCTCCCTCCTATGGCTGGTTGCTCTGATAAACTCGCTAATGAAAGGATGTTGCTCGACACTAATGACAATTTTTAAGTGTTTTTGGATTTGCCTCATCCCTCCGTCCTCTGTGCACTTTCTCTCTGATGGTGGTGGTGGCATGCGTTTTGTAATGGCGTTCAGGGGACAGCAGTTCTGATGCTGGGAATCCTATTTATTTGATTTGCTGTAAACATTGATGAAACATTATTGTAATAATCATTCATACATTTTTGCCTTTAAAGGCCAAAAAATCGGTAACTTCTGAGAACATAGATTGTGTAATACAGATAAAGATAGGAAAGGGAATGAACCCTGTATTGATGCATGTCATGTCTGGTGACTTTAAAGCCTTTTTTATTTTCACCTGGAGCTAATGCTGCTCAATCAAATGCAGATTGTCAAGGGGAGAGGAGATGGCCTGCATAACGATACCAGAGCGTTTTTTAAATTCAGTGTTTGAGATATGGGCTTTTGAGCAGCAGCAGATTATAGCTCCCTCCAGCTCTTGTGGAAATGAGCTGTTGACATTCTTTGGGGTCATTGTCCAAGATAGCTGGGCCAACCACCAGGATTTAGTAGATAAACCCTTCCACTGAGACCTTTATCCATTTCACATTTCGCCACAACTTGAAAAGGTTAACAAAATGATGCTTGGCAATGTACACCTCTATAGTCCTATCTCCCTCACAAATACTGACGTCAATATGCTGTCTGCGTTAAATAAATAAGAGTTCTGTCAAGCTATTCGAAGGTAAGTTTGTATATTTGCACGTGTAGGCCTATGTTAACACGGCTTCTCACATTTATCTTGCTTTGCCTGCAAACCTGCCTCATATTTTGTCTGATATTGGACCCATTGGAATAGACCTTCGACCATGCTTGTCCATCTTGCACCGTTGGCAATTGTGACTGATCTTGGCTTCTCTTTATGATACACATAAGGCTATAGGACCATATATCGCAAAATGGCGTGAAGAGGAGCCACAAGCATTCACTGAAAGGGACTTCTTTAATCATTTAGAAACAAAAACCCAAGGAATTTCTCATTAAGAACGCGGTCAAAGTACAGGAAGGCGATGATGTTATTGTTTTTTTCCCATGATCCTTTTGGCAACCTCGGGTCTTAGGAAAACAACCCAGACGACATGACAAAAAAAGAACTTGAAAGGACACAAAAGCACAATGAGGGACGAAGGCAAGGCGCACCACTGGCGGCTGTCTCGGACCCAGCGGAGGAGTAGGCCTCGCCATACAGCCCCGGCCACTCCAATTCTGAGCCGATGCTAATGAGGCCGCTCTGATCCCTCCGGCGCTTCCCATGTTTTCAACACCTTCAAGGACCACATGGCGCTAGCAGCATAAAGACAACTAAATGAGAAATCGGAACATTTTTTTGTGGAGCTGGGACTCTCGGTGGCGGCTTGCTTTTCAGGCTCGGACTGCTCATTGAATATTCCCTCCATGAAAAGATAAGAAAGAGGTGCAACAGGGGGTAAGGATGACTAAACTTCTACGAAAAATGGACATATTTGCCGATAATCGATTTATGGGTCCACAAGGCACTGAAGCCACTGACGAAGAAAGAAGAAATGATCCTGAGATTTGAAATCGGAAAGAAAGAAAGAAAGAAAGAAAGAAAGAAAGAAAAGGGAGAAGATGGTCAAATTTTGGCGGGTGTTTCTCACAAGCACCATAATGAGATCACTAACATCTTGAGTCGGCCTCAGCTATAGTGGGCCAAACAACAGCCTGGCAGATGAAAGGTGAATGGGCCCTAGGTTCCCGCTGGCTGTTTTAGACCCCCTTTAATAGCACTGAGCCCTATGAAAGGCTCCTGGGCAGTAGCTCATATTAGCGCCCAGGCACACTGGTTAATAGGATGATGCCTTTTGGCTTTTGTCATGAGATTATTAAGGGTTCTGTTGTCACCGGTGCCTGTTGAGCACAAGCCCCTAGAATCGTCTCCCTGCGCTCATTGTCTAGTTTATGTGGTAAAAGGGGTCTTTTGATGAGACACCTCTCAGGGCTCTATCAGGTGAGCTCTGCTCAGGGGTCTCCCATCTACTACACCCTCAGGAAAATCTCAAGTGCTCTGTTTCCCACTAAAGACCCTTGAATCTGTCATCATCTTCGACAAAGCCAAAAGCTACAGAAGGTAGGTAAGAGGCAGGAGGAAAAGGGAAATGAATAAAGCGATCTCTCGGTCATAGAAAAATGAAATATGTTTGAATTAATTAATTAATTTACCCTCTTCCTATGTAGTATAGTAGGGCTATACAAACTGAAGGAGAGAGGTATAGAATGTTGAACTAAATGGAATCTGGTCTAACAGCTTTACATTGTAGTACATCATTTGAAACAGTGAAAGGTTTTAGTAAAGAGGAAAATCCCCTCCCTGTGTGTGTGTGTGTGTGTGTGTGTGTGTGTAAAGAAGAAGGGCTATATAAATACATTTGATTTTGATTTGATTTGATGATTCCATTGTCCTAATGGCTCTTTGAGGATGACTGGCAGATAGTGGGTTCAATTAGTAGCTTGGTCATAGAAGAGCCAACGGTGGGATGTGCAATGTAATTACATGTGGTTTTTATGATTAATGGAGAGTTGTGCCTCAGGTCATCTTTTAACCACCTTCAGAATGATGGTCAAATTGAAATCAGTGTGAAGGTGCAAGAATAGTATAGTATATTGCTGAGTCAAGGGCATGCATCCTTGGTTAGGAGTGTGTGTGTGTTCGTGTTCGTGTGTGTGTGTGTGTGTGTGTGTGTGTGTGTGTGTGTGTTAGTATGCCTAAATGTATGTATCTGTGTTCTTCTGCAAGACTCAATTCACCCACCCAACAAAACAATTCATGTTGTGAGATTTACGGATGATTACAGCTGTGAGTCTTTTCGGGTAAGTCTCCAAGAGCTTTGCACACCTGCATTGTACAATGTTATTATAATATATATTTTTAGGGGGTAGATCAGCTTTAATATTGCAGAGAGATTGTAACTTCCATCAATGTAATTATCTACATTATTTCCAATCCCCCATATATATGTTTGTAAATATATATATTTATACAGTACCAGTCAAAAGTTTGGACACACATACACATTCAAGGGTTTTTCTTTATTTGTACTATTTTTTACATTGTAGAATAATAGTGAAGACATCAAAACTATGAAATAACACATATAGAATCATGTATTAATCAAAAAAGTGTTAAACAAATCTAAATATATTTTAGATTCTTCAAAGTAGCCACCCTTTGCCTTGATGACAGCTTTGCACACTCTTGGCATTCTCTCAACTAGCTTCATGAGGAATGCTTTTCCAACAGTCTTGAAGATGTTCCCACATATGCTGAGCACTTGCTGGCTGCTTTTCCTTCACTCTGCGGTCCAACTCATCCCAAACCATTTCAGTTGTCTTGAGGTCGGGTGATTGTGGAGGTCATCTGATGCAGCACCCCATCACTTTCCTTCTTGGTCAAATAGCCCTTGCACAGCCTGGAGGTTTGTTTTGGGTCATTGTCCTGTTGAAAAACAAATGATAGTGCGCAAACCAAATGGGATGGCGTATCGCTACAGAATTATGTGGTTAAGTGTGCCTTGAATTCTAAATAAATCTAAATAAAAAATTCTAAATAAATCACTGACAGTGTCACCAGCAAAGCGCCCCCACACCATCACACCTCCTCCTCCATGCTTCACGGTGGGAAGCACACATGCGGAGCTCATCCGTTCACCTACTCTGTGTCTCACAAAGATACGACGGTTGGAACCAAAAATTGCTAATTTGGACACCAAAAATCCCAAATATGGACTCATCAGACCAAAGGACAGATTTCCACCAGTCTAATGTCCATTGCTTGCGTTTCTTGGCCAAAACAGGTTTTTAGAAATGTTTTATTACAAATAAATGTATCACAAATAAAAAACTTAATTAACCTATTTACATAAGTATTCAGACCCTTTGTTATGAGACTCGAATTTGAGCTCAGGTGCATCCTGTTTCCATTGATCATCCTTGATGATTCTACAACTTGATTGGAGTCCACCTGTGGTAAATTCAAGTGATTGGGCATGATTTGGAAAGGCATACACCTGTCTATATATTGTCCCACAGTTGACAGTGCATGTCAGAGCAAAAACCAAGCAATGAGTTCGAAGGAATTGTCCGTAGAGCTCCGAGCACAGATCTGGGGAAGGGAATTAAAAAGAAATCTGCAGCATTAAAGGTCCCCAAGAACACAGTGGCCTCCATCATTCTTAAATGGAAGATGTTTGTAACCACCAAGACTCTTCCTAGAGCTGGCCGCCTGGCCAAAATGAGCAATCGGAGGAGAAGTGTCTTGGTTAGGGAGGTGACCAAGAACCCGATGGTCACTCTGACAAAGCTCCAGAGTTCCTCTTTGGCGATGGGAGAACCTTGCAGAAGGACAACCATCTTGCAGCACTCCACCAATCAGGCCTTTATGGTAGAGTGGCCAGACGGAAGCCACTCCTCATTAAAAGGCACATGACAGCCCGCTTGGAGTTTGCCAAAAGGCACCTAAAGACTCTCAGACCATGAGAAACAAGATTCTCTGGTCTGATGAAACCAAGATTGAACTTTTTGTCTGAATGCCAAGCGTCACGTCTGGAGGAAACCTGGCACCATCCCTACAGTGAAGCATCATGCTGTGGGGATGTTTTTCAGCGGCAGGGACTGGGAGACTAGCCAGGATCGAAGGAAAGATGAATGGAACAAAGTCCAGAGAGATGCTTAATGAAAACCTGCTCAACAACCCTAAGCACACAGCCAAGACAACGCAGGAGTGGCTTCGGGGCAAGTCTCTCAATGTCCTTGAGTGGCCCAGATGTTCGATCGGACTTGAACCCGATCAAACATCTTTGGAGAGACCTGAAAATAGCTGTGCAGTGATGCTCCCCTTCAAACCTGACAGAGCTTTAGAGGATCTGCAGAGAAGAATGGGTGAAACTCGACAAATACAGGTGTGCCAACCTTGTAGCGTCATACCCAAGAAGACGCGAGGCTGTAATCGCTGCCAAAGGTGCTTCAACAAAGTACTGAGTAAAGGGTCTGAATACTTATGTAAATGTGATATATCCGGTTTTTATTTTTAATACGTTTGCAAAAACGTATATAAACCTGTTTTTGCTTTGTCATTATGGGGTATTTTGTGTAGATTGAAGAGGGGGAAAAACGATGTAATACATTTTAGAATAAGGCTGTAACGTAACAAAATGTGGAAAAAGTCAAGGGGTCTAAATACTTTTCGAATGCACTGTATATATACACATAACTTTAAAAAAATATATTTCCTTTATTATTTTCCAATACCCCTACCACCCCTCCCCTATTTGGAGTAAACTAATGAACAATAACACTTAGGCTTTTACTTCCAGCTTATACACACTATATACCTTTTACGGACATAATCTATTTTACAATAATTATATTTTGTTTGTTTTTAGTCATGTCCTTCCTCTACCCTCAACCTCTCCCATGTATTTCTGATGTCCATCCAGTTTCTATTTGCAATATATTTTCAACTGTGCTGTGATGCTTCACAAAAGTTCTGATCCTTTCTATTCTCATAGTTTCTACATATTGTAAATTAAAGATAAACATTTTGTATTAGTGATGCACCGATATTACATTTTTGGCCGATACCGATATCCGATATTTTCCTTGCCAAAAAACCCGATACCGATACGATAACCGATATATAAAAAATTGAGCATCCTTTTAAGCATTCTAGTACAGTTAAATAGTTAAAACACACACACGGACGCAGCGGTCTAAGGCACTGCATCTCCGTGCAAGAGGCGTCACTACAGTCCCTGTTTCGAATCCAGGCTGTATAACATCCATTGGGAGTCCCATAGGGCGGCGCACAATTGGCCCAGCGTCGTCCGGGTTTGGCCGGGGTAGGCCGTCATTGTAAATAAGAATTTGTTATTAACTGACTTGCCTAGTTAAATTAATGGTGGTCGGACCCATTTATGTGGCGCTAGCCACAATAAGGATTAGCCACAATATTGGACTTTGTGGTTAGCCTTCAAAATAAAATGATGTCATTGACAGTGATGCAAATTATTACAAATAATAGAATTATGCCATAATTTAATAGATCATGCTAAACGAGGTTGGAATGTTGTTATATAAAATCAACAAAAGATAATAATTTGTTAATTTGACAATCTGTTGAAATCACACTGGACGTATTATACTTTAGAATTGCATTGGGGGCATACTTATTTCACTGTACAGCCTTACCTATCAAATCAAATCAAACTGTATTTGTCACATGCGCCGAATACAACAAGTGTAGACTTTACTGTGGAATGCTTACTTACAAGCCCTTAACCAACAGTGCAGTTCAAGAAGAGTTAAGAAAATATTTACCAAGTAGACTAAAATAAAAAGTAATAATAAAAAGTAACACGATAATAATAACAATAACGAGGCTATATACAGGGGGCGCCGGTACCGAGTAAGTGTGGGGGGTACAGGTTAGTTGAGGTAATTTGTACATGTAGGTGAGGGTTAAGTGACTATGCATAGATAATAAACAGCGTGGAAGCAGTGTAGTAGAAGCAGTGTACAAAAGGGAGGGGTGTCCATGTAAATTGTCCGGTGGCGATTTTATTAATTGTTCAGCAGTCTTATGGCTTCAGGGTAGAAGCTGTTGAGGAGCCTTTTGGTCCTAGACTTGGCGCTCCGGTATCGCTTGCCGTGTGGTAGCAGAGAAAACAGTCTATAACTTGGGTGACTGGAGTCTCTGATGATTTTATGGGCTTTCCTCTGACACCTCCTATTATATAGGTCCTGGGTGGCAGGAAGCTTGGCCCCAGTGATGTACTGAGCGGTTCGAACTACCCTCTGTAGTGCCTTACGGTCAGATGCCGAGCAGTTGCCATACCAGGCGGTGATGCAACCGGTCAGGATGCTCTCAATGGTACAGCTGTAGAACCTTTTGAGGATCTGGGGACCCATGCCAAATCTATGGATTGTGGATCATTGACATGAGGTATCAGTCTACTCAGTGACACCCAGAGAGCATTAGCATCGTAGCTCTTATTGCGGGACTCTGAAACAACTGTGAATTGAGCCACATTTATTGTCAAACTATGTGTATTGAACACTATTCCCAAGGAAAAACAATGGATGTTTTGGAGTCTGATAACTCTGAGTAGGACGTTGGGAAAAAATATATTGGGTATTGAGTAAACTGTTACCCATTTCATTGATCCCCAATCCCCGATCCCCAAATTTGCACAGTGTAATATGAATGTCAATACACACAATAGGCTGACTGGGAGGTGATTTCACACAGTCACAGTCCTGTGATAACTACAACGCTAATATTTGCATAAACTCTTCACAGTTGTGTTCTGTGGGTGTCACCGAGTAGACTGATACCCCATTTCATTGCTTCACATTCCAACCTTGTTTAACTTTATCTAGTCTAAATATGGCATGATTCCACCAATTGTAACCTTCTGCATCACTTTCAAAGAGGTACTTTTATTTTGAAGGCAAACCGCAAACGCCACTATTGTGCCTAATCCTTATTGTGGCTAGCTTCACAACACATAACCCGGTCAGGTCGAGCCTCACTAGTCAGAAGAAGCTAGCTGGTTGCTTATAATGTTAGCTTTGGGCAACAGGGTTAAGTAGTTGGCTAGCTATTTATTTTCATTCACTGAAATTACATTTCAATAGGCAAACAACAAGTGGCTACTTAGCTAATGCTTACTCACAAGGATTGCTAAATCATTACTAAGAATAGTGAAAATGACTGCAGTTTCTACTGGTCATTGTTTTCAGGCTGGTTGTATTGATGCTTTCTAGGTACCAAGCTAAAGCTAGCTAGCTACCTCAGAAGTTGCGGTCGAACAAATAATGCTTTATTACCAACGCGGTATTATAAACACATCGTTCATGGCCGGTGTTTGCTTGTTTGCAGACCTTTTTTGTACATCTTTGACAGTGCTACTGATAGTAGTGGTGGCACTTGGCTTGCACTTGCAAATTCAGAACACACAACATTCTATAATAGAGCTGTGGTATTTGACGTGTCAAATTAAAAGCTTATTTAACGTGTCAAATGTGTTATTGGCAAATAGCGTTATTTGATGTGTATCTTTTTTGACACGCAAAGATCCAAATGACGTTCCATAGTATGTTGTGAAGCTAATAGCAGTGACGCTATTATTGTGTAAGTCCGGTAGGGCAACATCTGAATAATAGCGCACTTGGTAACGTTAGTGTGAATTGGTGCTCGACCAGTTGCGAAAGCCAACATCAACCACGACAGAGAACGGTTGATTGTCAAGGGCAATTAATTCCATTATCTTGGCTTTAATGGATTTCGCCTTTGAGTTGTCTCGCTGAAATGTTCTTACTCTTTCAAATGACTACTCGACTTGTTGACTGCTCAGTCCCCACAGCAGACATTGTGGTCTAGGTTATGAATGCTGTGTTGCACATGTAGCGCAACATTTTGTATGGCGTCTTTACGTCCTGTACCTACATTATATAAGTATGCACGTCAGCTTTGACATCGGTTTTTCACATTGCCGTTAAACTAGACATCGGGCCAATGCCGATGTTGCCATTTTTAGCTAATATCAGCCCGATTCCGATATGTTAACCAATATATCGTGCATCCCCATTTTGTATTGTAAAATATTTCTTCAAGCTCTGTCATGTTGGTTGTTGATCATTTCTAGACAGCCATTTTCGAGTCTTGCATAGATTTTCAAGATGATTTAAGTCAAAACTGTAACTATCTCACTCAACATTCAATGTTGTCTTGGTAAGCAACTCCAGTGTAAATGTGTCCTTGTGTTTAAGGTTATTGTCTTGCTGAATGGTGAATTTGTCTCCTACTGTCTGTTGGAAAGCAGACTGAACCAGGTTTTCCTCAAGGATCTTGCCTGTGATTAGCTTTATTCCATTTATTTTTATCCTGGAAAGCTCCCTAGTCCTTGCCGATGACAAGCACACCCATAACATGATGCAGCCACCACCATGCTTAAAAATATGAAGAGTGGTACTCAGTGATGTGTTGTGTTGGATTGGCCCCAAACATAAAACTTTTGTATTCAGGACATAAAGATAATTTCTTTGCCAAGTGTTTTGCAGTTTTACTTTAGTGATAAATTGCAAACAGGATGTATATTATGGAATAATTGTATTCTGTACAGGCTTCCTTCTTTTCACTCTGTAATTTAGTTAATATTGTGGAGTTACAACAATGTTGTTGATCCATCCTCAGTTTTCTCCTATCATAGCCATTAAAGTCTGTAACTGTTTTAAAGTCACCATTGGCCTCATGGTGATATCCCTGAGCAGTTTCCTTCCTCTCCGGCAACTGAGTTAGGAAGGACGCCTGTATCTTGTAGTGACTGGGTGTATTGATACACCATCCAAAGTGTAATTAATAACTTCACCATGCTCAAAGGGATATTAAGTGTCTGTTTTTTTTACCCATCTACCAACATGTGCCCTTCTTTGCGAGACATTGGAAAATCTCCTTGGTCTTTGTCGTTGAATCTGTGTTTGAAATTCAGTGCTCGAATGAGGGACCTTACAGATAATTGTATGTGTGGGGTACAGAGATGAGGTGTCATTAAAAATAATGTTAAACACTATTATTGCACACAGAGTGAGTCCATGCAACTTATTATGTGACAATTTTAAGTAAATATTTACTCAATAACTTATTTAGGCCTGTCATAACTGTCACGTTCTGACCTTAGTTCATTTGTTTTGTCTTTTGTTTTAGTTGGTCAGGGCATGAGTTGGGTGGGTAATCTATGTTTTCTATTTCTGTGTTGGTTTTCTGTGTTTCGCCTGATATGATTCTCAATCAGAGGCAGCTGTCAATCGTTGTCCCTGATTGGGAACCATATTTAGGTGGCCTGTTTTTCTGTTGGGTTTTGTGGGTGGTTGTCTTCAGTCTTTGTGTGTCTGCACCAGATAGAACTGTTTCGGTTTTCACTTTTGTTGTTTTGTATTTTGAAGTGTTCTGTGTTTTGATTTTTATTAAATTAAGATGAACACTAACCACGCTGCGCTTTGGTCCTCTCCTTCCACCGACGAAAGCCGTTACAATAACAAAGATGTTGAATACTTATTGACCCTAAACCTTTCAGCTTTTCATTTGTAATTAATTTGTAAAAATGTCTAAACACATGATTCCACTTTGACATTATGGGGTATTGTGTGTAGGCCAGTGACACAAAATCGCAATTGAATACATTTTAAATTAAGGTCGTAACAACACAAAATGTGGAAAAGGTCAAGGGGTGTGAATACTTTCTGAAGGCACTGTAATTAAGGATTACATTCTCGAACATCTGTCGAAATGCCATATGTAGCTTTTCTCATTTTTAAGAGATTACACAATGATCTGGATAAAGGGAAAATAATTGAGCAGAACTTGGATAACGGTTATCCAGGTTGACGTTAAACAATGAACACTCTATGTCCATTTTGCAATGAAGACCCTTTCAATCACAAGTGCTTTATACCTCGAGATTAGTTTTGGTGACTTAAGGAGCTAGACTACCTCGGTATACCCCACCATCTGCCCCCAACTCCAACCCCTTCACAGAAATAGCGCAAGGATACTGCCAGCCTTTTCACTCACTTCTTAACAAGAATCCTCCAAACACAGGCCCACTTCAAGTAATTAAATCAATCCCTTTGTGCTTCTCCAATATTCTCCTTCAGTGGGTGACTGCCCCACATCTGATTATGGCTCTTCATGCATATTCAGGGTGAAATCCGCTCGACTTCGTCCATAACGAGCTCTTACTTTTATGTTTGTGTCATGAGCTGGTCATGTTTGCCAATTTTTCTTCTCCTTTTCTTTTTGGAAATCTATCCATCTACCTCTTAGTCTGCAGATTGTTTCAGCGAGTCGTTAGACTGCGAAACGAGGAGTGGTCACTTCAAACGGCCATGTAGGAAAAATAACGTAGAGGAGAAGTTAGGGTCGAAGCCCGATAGACAAATTGGATTAGTGAGTATTGGATTAAATGGAAAACGGAGGGATAACAAACAAGAAAAGCTGGCTGTGATCACAGGGTTTAATATATTTATTTTCCTCCGATCCCTTTCTTCTCCCTCCCCCTTTTATTTATTTTCTTTTGGAGTAAAGACCCCTTGGTTTAAGACAGACTTATTAAAACCCGGGATTAATTTGTAATGCTTCCTTAACCCTCCGGGTCAACTGAAGATTTGTTATCTAAAGCAAACAGGAAAAATTGTACTATAACAACTCGACAAGAGCTTTAAGTGAGATTTGAGGTTTAGAGGAAGGTGTTCTACTTATTTGAACAAGGAAAACGAACCCTAGCAGGATATGTTGGATGTGTGTGTGCATATTTGTACAATGTAAAGCCTTGATAGTCCATCCTTATAATGTTCAAATTGTGCACCTCATGTCTCAATGAATCAATGAAAATAGATAATATAATTTCGCAAACATACACACATCCATTAAAAAAGAACTTGAGCCATATAATACTGAACATATTGAACATATTGAACCATTGAAAAAGGAACAAGAAACAAGAAACAACAAAGCAGAATCAAGCCTAATTCTATGAGCGTATTTACAAAAGGCCCTCATTTTTAATCAGCCGAAGATCCAAAGTAGTAGAATTGAGACACTGGGCCACTCTCATTAGCTTCATCTTTTTAATGTAGCAGTGGCTAAAATGGTAATCTTAATCTTATTTGGTTATTGAGGCTCTGCTCGGGTCTCCCTGGTTGGTTTCGAAGGCCTTTGGGGACATAGCCCAGTCCCCATAAGCCCGGGCCCCACAAACCACCAACTGCTGCCTCAATCCCTGCCACAGCAGCTCAACCTATTCCACAAGGTCGTAGTTCAAGGGGCTCAAGGGGTTGAGCTGAGGAGCAGGGAGACTGCCTGGGAGTAGTAGACCACCCTCCTCAAAGATCTCCTCTGGAGAACCAGACCGCCGAGGTCTACCTGAATCATATGTCACGTATGTCAGTCCAAGCTGTTTCCAGGCCAGTATTGAGTATTCAGAAAGCAGCTCAGAGTAGGAGTACTGATCTAGGATCAATTTGACCTTTTTAGATAGTAATGGATACGTTTACATTGACAGGGCGGGTGGACCTGATCCTAGATTAGCACTCTTACTCTGAGATGTTTTATGAATACCCTAAACTCATCATCTAGGACCAAGCATTTAGCTGTGATGACCTTTTATTTCCATTCAGGGAAGGCTAGTTAGAATACTACTCCATTTCATTACCTTCTCACTAGCACAAAAACTAGTACAACAATTACATTTGAAAGGGTTTTATTTTTATATAACATTTCACATGACATTGTTCAAACAGTGAGGGTTTTTGCCAAGAATCTGGAGCGGGACAAGAGGAAACATCTTGAAGGCCGCCTAAAGAGGGAGGCCTCAGTGGGGTTGTATGCAGTGGGGGTTTGTCTTGCCGCAAGATACAACAGATACAACCCCACTGAGGCCTCCCTCCTTAGACGGCCTCCAGATCTCCGCAGTCCTCTTGCTTGTCTTCAGAGCTGTTGTGTATGATTCCATTTGCTCTACCTATCCAATGCATTGTTTTAACGCTTTCATATTTCTGCCTTTACATCGTTTTTTCATACAATTCACACCTGAATAGGAAAATGCCGTTCTGTTCTATTACACGTATATCGCTGCCTCTGCAGCCTCTTCCCAGGAAGCAGAAACGTCATACCACTCTCCCACTTACCCACCTTCATACTGTATAGTACAATGACATCTAATGGTATTTGAGTTCTGCTTGTGTGTGTGTGTGTGTGTGTGTGTGTGTGTGTGTGTGTGTGTGTGTGTGTGTGTGTGTGTGCGTGTGTGTGTGCAAATGCATTCTCTGGTGATGCTACTACACACTTGTGCCTAGCAAAGTCAAACACCTGCTCTTGCAAGTGCAGTAATCTAAGCTGTTTGCCCAACAAAGAAATACCAGTTTGTCTATTGACATGGGCATCGTCCTAAGTGTCTCATGTTTGTCTATTTAATACACATTTAGCACACGTCCTGTGGTGCGCTGTCAATCACAGGTGTTCAAACAAAGTCCTCTGGATCACAAATAAAAGTCCTCTTTATCAGGGTGTGTGTGTGTGTGTGTGTGTGTGTGTGTGTGTGTGTGTGTGTGTGTGTGTGCGCGCACCTGCCTGTTTACGAGTCTGTACTAGTGCTATTAAAATTGAATTGGATTTGTTTGCTACAGTGCCTCAAAGTATTCACACGCTTGACTTTTTCCACATTTTGTTGTGTTACAGCCTGAATTTAAAATTGATTTAATTTAAAAAATGTTGTCACTGGCCTAAACACAATACCCCATAATGTCAAAGTGGAATTATGTTTTTAGAAATGTGTACAAATGAATCAAAATAAAAAGCTAAAATGTTTTGATTCAATAAATATTCAACCCCTTTGTTATGGCAACACCTTTGTTATAAAGTTTGGATGGTGTATCAATACACCCAGTCACTACAAAGATACAGGCGCCCTTCCTAACTCAGTTGCTAGAAAGGAAGGAAACCGCTCAGGGACTTCACCATGAGGCCAATGTGACGTTAAAACAGTTACAGACTTTAATGGTTGGTGGTTGAAGATATCCCTCTAGTGGTGTGGGGGCTGTGCTTTGGCAAAGTGGGTGGGGTTATATCCTTCCTGTTTGGCCCTGTCCGGGGGTATCATCGGATGGGGCCACAGTGTCTCCTGACCCCTCCTGTCTCAGCCTCCAGTATTTATGCTGCAGTAGTTTGTGTCGGGGGGCTAGGGTCAGTTTGTTATATCTGGAGTACTTCTCCTGTCTTATCCGGTGTCCTGTGTGAATTTAAGTATGCTCTCTCTAATTCTCTCTTTCTCTCTTTCTTTCTCTCTCTCGGAGGACCTGAGCCATAGGACCATGCCTCAGGACTACCTGGCATGATGACTCCTTGCTGTCCCCAGTCAACCTGGCCATGCTGCTGCTCCAGTTTCAACTGTTCTGCTTGTGGCTATGGAACCCTGGCCTGTTCACCGGACGTGCTACCTGTCCCAGACCTGCTGTTTTCAACTCTCTAGAGACAGCAGAAGCGGTAGAGATACTCTTAATGATCGGCTATGAAAAGCCAACTGACATTTACTCCTGAGGTGCTGACTTGCTGCACCCTCGACAACTACTGTGATTATTATTATTTGACCATGCTGGTCATTTAGGAACGTTTGAACATCTTGGCCATGTTCTGTTATAATCTCCACCCGGCACAGCCAGAAGAGGACTGGCCACCCCTCATAGCCTGGTTCCTCTCTAGGTTTCTTCCTAGCTTTTGGCCTTTCTAGGGAGTTTTTCCTAGCCACCGTGCTTCTACACCTGCATTGCTTGCTGTTTGGGGTTTTAGGCTGGGTTTCTGTACAGCACTTTGATATATCAGCTGATGTAAGAAGGGCTATATAAATAAATTTGATTTGATTTAAATTTGATTTGATTTGCTAGGGTAAAACTAATGATGGATCAACAACATTATAGTTACTCCACAATGCTAACCTAATTGACAGAGTGAAAAGAAGGAAGCGTGTACACAATAAAAATATTCCAAAACATGCATCCTGTTTGCAATAAGGCACAAAAAAGTACTGTAAAAAAATTGGCTAAGAAATGTCACTTTTTGTCCTGAATATAAAGTATTATGTTTGGGACAAATCCAATACAACACGTTACTGAGTACCACTCTCCATATTTTAAATCATAATTGTGGCTGCTTCATGTTATGAGTATGATTGTAATCGTTAAGAACTGGGGAGTATTTCAGGATTTTTTAAAAACGGAATGGAGCTAAGCACAGGCAAATCCTAGAGAAAATCCTGGTTCAGTCTGCTTTCCATCAGACAGTGGGAGATTAATTCACCTTTCAGCAGGACAATAACCTAAAACACAAGGCCAAATCTACACTGGAGTTGCTTAGCAAGACCGTGAATGTTACCGAGTGGCCGAGTTACAGTTTTGACTTAAGACCTAAAATATAGCCTTAAGACCTTAAGACCTTGTCTAGCATTGATCAAGAACCAATTAGAATATTTAAAAGAATAATGGCCAAATGTTGCACAATCCAGGTGTGAAAAGCTCTTAGAGGCTTACCCAGAAAACCTCAAAGCTGTAATCGCTGCCAAAGGTGCTTCTACAAAGTATTGACTCGGGAGTTATATTTCTGTATTTCATTTTCAATAAATTTGCTAACATTTCTAAAAACATGTTTTCACTTTGTCAATATGGGGTATTGTGTGTAAATGTGAAAGAAAAAAATGATTTAATCAATTTTGAATTCAGGCTGTAACACAACAACATGTGGAATACTTCAAGGGGTATGAATACTTTCTGAAGGCACTGTATATTGTAATTATCAACTATGATTGTTGCCCACGCATACTGTGTTGTCTCTAGTTGGAGTAATTAGCTACAGTACTTTCAGAAAGTATTCATGCTATGACACTCCAAATTGAGCTCAGGTGCAACTAATTTCCTTTAATCATCCTTGAGATGTCACTACAACTTGATTGGAGTCCACCTGTGACCAATTCAATTATTTGGATGATTTTGAAAGAAAGACACCTGTCTATATAAGGTCCCACAGTTGACGGTGCAAAAACTATACCATGAAGTCCATGGAGCTGTCCCTAGATCTCCTAGATATTTTCATGAGGCCTATATCTGTGGAAGGGTTTAAAAAAATGTCTAGAGTGTAGAAATCTTCCAAGAACCTGGTGGTCTTCACCATTGGGAAATTGAAAAAATACATAATTACCCAGACTCATCCTAAAGCTAGCCATCCAACCAAACTGAGCAACAGGGCAAGGATCTTGATCGGAGAGGTGACCAAGAACCCAATGACCACTCTACTCTGACATAACTACAGAGTTCTTTGGAAAAAGCTGCCAGAATGATAACCATCTCTACAGCACTTGACCAATCTGGGCATTATGGGATAGTGGCCAGACAGAAGCCACTCCTGAGAAAAAAAGAACATGACGGCATGCATGGAGTTTGCAAAAAGGCATATGAAAGACAGATCATAATGCAAAAGAGTCTGTGGTCTGATGAGATAAAAATGTAACTCTTTGGCCAGAATGCAAAGCGCTATGTCTGGAGAAAACAAGGCACATCGGCCATTTAACACCATCCCTACCGTGAAGCATGGTGGTGGCAGCATCATGCTATGGGGATGCTTTTCAGCAGCCGGGACTGGGAGCCTGGTAGGGATAGAGGGAACAATGAATGGGGATAAATACAGGCTAATCCTTGATGTGAACCTGCTTCAAAGTGCAAATAACCTAAGACGGGGGCAAATATTTACTTTCCAACAGGACGATGACCCCAAGCATACATCCAAAGAAACGCTGGAATGACTTCAGAACAAGAATGTGAAAGTCGTTGAGTGGCCCAGCTAAATCCCAGACTTGAATCGCATTGAAAATCTAGGGAAAAACTTGAAGATTGCTGTTTACCGCCACTCCCCATCTAACGTAACAGAGGTTGAGAAAATCTGTAAGGAAGCATGGGAGAAAATCTCCAAATTCAGATGTGCAAAGCTGATACAGACTCAAATCTGTAATCGCCTCCAAATGTGCTTCTACAAAGTATTGACTCAGGAGTGTGAATACTTATGTAAATGAGATATTTCTGTATTTCATTTTCAATAAATTTGCAAAAAAATCTAAAACATGTTTTCACTTTGTCATAATAGGTTATTGTGTGTAGATGGGTGAGGAAAAAAATATATTCAATAAATTTTGAATTCAGGCTCTAACACAACAGAATGTGGAATAAGCCAGGAGGCATGAATAATTTCTGAAGGCACTGCATTTTCCCCTTGGTATAGAAAAGCAGTTACAAAATCAATCAAAGTGCATTCCAGTTCGACAACAAAAAAGGCAGAGTCATCATGCAAAGTGGTTAAACTAGCTGTGTTCTCTTCCCTGTTAAGAGAAAGTATGATCAATTTCTCCTCTCGTCTATTACTGTTGGTAATCCTTACCCAAATTGCCCTCCATTGCAGTTTGTGTATCAGCTATTTGCAGTGGATTAATGTGAGTCACTGGTGCCAAGTGTTCAAATCAATGTTTATTAATGGTTTCTTTAAGTGTTTAAAGATTAAGTAATTAACATATTGATGAACTTTTCCCATGTTGCCCAGGGAGAAAAGAGCTTGTAGTGGGGCTACTGAACTGACGCCAGTTTCAACACTGAGGTGGAGAGTCAATGTTTCTGGGGGATTTCTTAAATAATACTGTGCCTGTAATATCATTATTGCTGACTTTGTATCATGTCATCATACAGTGGTATATTTAGTTAATGATAATTTCAACAATAGCATCTGGGTTAGACTCCAGTCTTTGTTGATAATGTGTAGCTCTTAGACTACATATTTATCTATTTGTAAGAAAGTAACTCAGGCTTTTCTCCATCTTTTTATAACATCTGCGATTTTTGTTATATCCCTGTTACGTTGAATCAACGTCGCTTGTGTACATTTTACACCAGCGACAGTGTCTGCCCTCTCTCCCTGCAATAGGGAGACGGGTACAGTCAGTCACACACGCAGATTGATTTTGCCATTCGACGGCGACCCGCCACAACCCTTTGGCTCGCCATGGTAATTCCCTCTCGCACCTGATAAGGTACCCGATCCATAAGAAATCAATTGTAATTAGTTTGGGGGGGGGGGGGGGGGGGGGGGCTTGGCTTAGGGGGACTCTGCGCTCTCTCTTGTTTTTTTCTCTTTCTGCGGTCTTTCGGAGTGCTTGTTTATTATTCTGCCGACAGTCATCTGCACACCTGATATCAGTTGATCTCCTGATTATTAAGTGAGGATTATTGATGGAAGGGGGAACAGCTGTATTTTGTTCTGCGCTCCTATCAAGGACGTAAGGTTCTAGATCTATCTATCCTCTGAATAGCTTTTCTTGGCTACTCAGTTCTGCTCCTGTCAGAGACGCATTGTGTGTGTGTGTGTGCGTGTGTGCGTGTGTGTGAGACCCCCCTGTTGGGACTGATGGCTAGCTGTCAGTCTGACAAACGTTAGCGTAGTCGAAGAGAGTCGAAGGTGAGACTGACTCCGCAAGGTGACAGCAAACAAACACTGAGGTGTCGAAAGTTTGTCAAATAAAGTCATTAACATACTACTTAGGCTATTATTCTCACTACGATATATGAAGGAGAGTCTGAGTAGCGGTGGCAAAGGAGAATTCGACTTCAATTCACATTACATCCTTACCTTACCTTTCGTTGTGGTTGGCAAAGCGACATTCTTTGTCCGCAGCTCAAATTGATCGTAAACATCACAGTAGCCACTAGCCAGTAAGCACAAACTATTCAAAAATGACATAAACTTTTCTTCTAAAACATTACACTATTGAATAATGCAACAATTCACTAGCATGTATGTGCAAACAATTAAAGGGTTTATTTTATACGCCTGTAGGCTACACTTGCATTTTAGCTTCAAGACCAAAGCACAGAATTGCTATAACAGCTAGTCTTCATCAAGTCACGTTAGCCAAACAAGAATTTACGATGAACCATCAAATACAAATATAAAAGTACAGTAGGCCTACCTTACAACGTTATAAAAGACCAGACTTCATTTTTATCAATATCATGCAAATCATTACATGTGTTGAAAGCAAATTGCGACTGAAAACGTGGGTATGTGTGAATTCACCCCAACAAGCTGTTTTATATGGAAGCCCATAACCGCCACCCAAAAAATGTAATACAGTTTCCCTTATGATTTGTCAACGTGCACAATTAGTCTGTGCTTCAGTCTGATCAACTGTAGCCTACTGATAACAACCACAGCTGCAGGTAGCCAAGAGAAGCCTGTGCGCTCTGATCCTATCTGGGCCAGGAGGAACATAGCGTCATGTTTTTAATAGCTTAAATGTACTTAGAGCCTTAAATAGGCCCATTTATTTGTGTTCTGAGAAAATGTGAATGTGATCAAATTGGGTTTATATTATATTCGTATATTCACACTTCTGGTGGCTAGGCTGCCTTGGCCTTTTTAATCCAAAATGATTGACTGGAATTTATCAATCAACACAACAGTGATGACATAATGTATGAGTATCTTTTTAATTACAGATGCAAAGGCCTATACCATGCAACCTTGCATACAGCAAACTCAGCCTTGTTTGTTTTTTGTTCGTTTTTGGCCAATCGCAGTTGTTCTCTTTGTCTGTGTGAAGGGTTTTAATGTTTTCATCCTCCCTAGGGCCAGGAGTTTTTCCTGGATTTTTTTTTAACCATATGATTAGAAGAGCTATCTGGTCCCACCATAGCCCATATAAAGCCCATAAACATTTTTAAAAAATTCTGCTGATTTATTACAATGTCATACACTACAACTAGGGTCCGGAGATGGTTAGGTTAGCCTACTACCAGATTTGGAAAAACTCTGAGCCCCAGGAAAACAATTCCCACCCACACCTTCACCTACTCTGGGACCTGCCACCTCTGAAATCATCCCTCAATGTTACAAATGAAGACAAAAAACGAAGCCTATTTGTACATTTGACATGTTTTTGGTGGTGAGGATGGGCTTCCATAGTTTTACGTGGCTCAGTGCAGCCGGCAGCTACTGCAACAATTTCAGGTAAAAACTCAAAACAAGTCTAAAATATTATGAAAATGTCTACACATTTCAGCCATTTCAAAAACATTGCTCTGCTAATACCATTCATACTGTATGCTCAACAAGACAATACTGTTTTACACTGCCCTGCTTCAAGGGAGGCAACTGTCTGTCATTTGAGTAATATGTGTAACCACCATATTGACCTCAAAATGGCTCCGGAGGGGAGGGCTGCCGTTTTATCGGCTCTTAACCAACCATGCTAGTTCTTTTTGTTTTTTTTAGCGTCGTTCGTAACTTGTTTTGTACATAATGTTGCTGCTACCGTTTCTTATGACCGAAAAGAGCTTCTGGACATCAGAACTGGGATTATTCACCTCAAATTGGATGAGGAGTTCTTCTTCAATGAGTCAGATGGGAGCGATATACTACTACAGACACCCGGCCAGGCCCAGATCCCCCGTGATTCGCTGGAAAGGAAACAGAGGTTTCACGGAAGGAGATCAGGGTGCCTTGTCCTAATCTGCCCTTGCCTTCCATCCTGCTAGCTAACGTTCAGTCGCTGGAAAATAAATGTGACTAACTGAAAGCACGTATATATCCTACCAACAGGACATGAAAAAGTGTAATATCTTATGTTTCACATAGTCGTGGCTGAACGGCGGCATTAAGAACATACAACTGGCGGGTTATACACTCTTTTGGCAGGACAGAACAGCAGCCTCTGGTAAAACACGGGGCGGGGTCCTATGCATATTTGTAAACAATAACTGGTGCATGATATCTAAGGAAGTCTCAAGGTTTTTATGCCTGAGGAAGAGTATCTCATGATAAGCTGTAGACCACTATTTACCAAGAGAGTTTTCATCTGTATTTTTTGTAGCTGTCTACATACCAGCACAGACCGAAGCTGGCACTAAAACCACACTCAATGAGCTGTAATCCGCCATAAGCAAACAGGAAAATGCTCATCCAGAGGCGGTGCTCCTAGTGTCCGGGAACTTTAATTCAGAGAAACTTATATCAGTTTTACCTCATTTCTATCAGTATGTTAAATGTGCAACGAGAGAAAAAAAATTCTAGACCACCTTTACTCCACACACAGAGACGCGTACAAAGCTCTCCCTCGCCCTCCATTTCGCAAATCTGACCATAACTCTATCCTCCTGATTCCTGCTTACAAGCAAAAATGTAAGCAGGAATCACCAGTGACTCGGTCTATAAAAAAGTGGTCAGATGAAGCAGATGCTAAATTACAGGACTGTTTTGCTAACAGAGACTGGAATATTTTCCGGAATTATTCCGATGGCATTGAGGAGTACACCACATCAGTCACTGGCTTTATCAGTAAGTGCATCGAGGACGTTGTCTCCACAGTGACTGTACGTACATACCCGAACCAGAAGCCATGGATTACAGGTAAAGGGTAGAGCTGCTTTCAAGGAGCGGGACTCTAACCTGGAAGCTTATAAGAAATCCCGCTATGCCCTCCGACAAACAATCAAACAGGCAAAGCATCAATACAGGACTAAGATCGAATCGTACTACACCGGCTCCGACGCTCGTCGGATGTGGCAGGGCTTGCAAACTATTACAGACTACAAAGGGAAGCACAGCCGAGAGCTGCCCAGTGACACAAGCCGTCCAGATGAGCTAAATAACTTCTCTGCTCGCTTTGAGGCATCTAACACTGAAACATGCATGACAGCATCAGCTGTTCCGGACGACTGTGTGATCCGCAGCCAATGTGAGTAAGACCTTTAAAGGTCAACATTCACAAGGCCGCTGGGCCAGACGGATTACCAGGACATGTACTCCGACCATGCGCTGACCAACTGGCAACTGTCTTCACTGACATTTTCAACCTCTCCCTGTCTGAGTCTTTAATACCAACATGTTTCAAGCAGACCACCATAGTCCTTGTGAGCAAGAACACTTAAGGTAACCTGCCAAAATGACTACCGACCCATAGCACTCACGTCTGTAGCCATGAAATGCTTTGAAAGGCTGGTCATGGCTCACATCAACACAATTATCCCAGAAACCCCAGACCCACTCCAATTTGCATACTGCACCAACAGATCCACAGATGATGCAATCTCTATTGCACTCCGCTCTGCCCTTTCCCACCTGGACAAAAGGAACACCTATGTGAGAATGCTATTCATTGACTACAGCTCAGCGTTCAACACCATAGTTCCCTCAAACCTCATCACAAAGCTAAGGACCTGGGATTAAACACCTCCCTCTGCAACTGGATCCTGGACTTCCTGACAGGCCGCCCCCAGGTGGTAAGGGTAGGTAACAACACATCCGCCACGCTGATCCTCAACACGGGGGCCCCTCAGGGGTGGGTGCTCAGTCCCTTCCTGTACTCCCTGTTTACTCATGACTGCACGGCCAGGCACGACTCCAACACCATCATTACGTTTGCTGATGACACAACAGTGGTAGGCCTGATCACCGACAACGATGAGACAGCCTATAGGGAGGAGGTCAGAGACCTGACCATGTGGTGCAAGGACAACAACCCCTCCCTCAACGTGATCAAGACAAAGGAGATTATTGTGGACTACAGGAAAAGGAGGACCTAGCATGTCCCCATTCTCATCGACGGGGCTGTAGTGGAGCAGATTGAGAGCTTCAAGTTCCTTGGCGTCCACATCACCAGCAAACTAACATGGTCCAGGCACACCAAGACAGCCGTGAAGAGGGCACGACAAAACCTACAGCTGCACCATTGAGAGCATCCTGACGGGTTACATCACTGCCTTGGAAGGCAACTGCTCAGCCTCCGACCGCAAGTCACTACAGAGGGTAGTGCGTACGACCCAGTACATCACTGGGGCCAAGCTTTCTGCCATCCAAGACCTCTACATCAGCCAGTGTCAAAGCCAGTGTCAAAGACTCCAGCCACCCTAGTCATAGACTGTTCTCTCTGCTACCGCACGGCAAGCAGTCCCGGAGAGCCACGTCTAGGTCCAAGGAGCTTCTAAACAGCTACTTCCCCCAATCCATAAGAATGCTGAACAGCTAATCAAATGGCTACCCAGAATTTTTGCAATGCCCCCCACTTTTATGCTGCTGCTACTCTCTGTTATTATCTATGCATAGTCACTTTTATAATTCTACCTACATGTACATATTACCTCAATTACCTCGACACCAGTGCCCCCACACATTGACTCTGTACCGGTACCCCCTGTATATAGCCCCGCTATTGTTATTTACTGCTGCTCTTTAATCATTTGTATTCTTATCACTTACTTTTTTTTTTGGGGGGGGGGGGGGGGGGGGTATTTTCTTAAAACTGCATTGTTGGTTAAGGGCTTGTAAGTAAGCATTTCACTGTAAGGTCTACACCTGTTGTATTCGGCGCATGTGACAAGTAAAATCGTATTTTATTTTATTTGAAATGCAAGGTGGAGTTGTAGTGATTCCCTGCAACAATGCGCTGCTACCACACCTCACCCCTGGCCTTTGATTTTGCTTTTTGGTTCATGCTCGGGGTCTCCGTATTTGAAAGTTGACGCTCCTGCTCCTAAAGGGGGGGATTCATGCACAGACTACTGCCTACTTTTGTACTGCGTCTCGGGTTTTGTATGATAAGTTGTAGTTTTTTTATACATTCAAAATCAATATGTAATCCTGTGCAGGGGCTTATCCCGTGCACTAGGCCATTTTGTGAGGCTCTTTGAGCTTTGTTACAGGTCTTCTGGCAGCTCTATGCCATAGATTGATTAGGTGCAGTGCCAGAATCCTATCAAATGGCCAGCTCTGATGACGGTGCACACTCTTTCAGGGCCTCTAGTTGACTGGAACTGGAGATAAGGCTGGATGGCAATTCCCTTCCCTCCTGCTGCACTCTGGGTAGAGAAAAAATAGTGTTAGTATATGTTGTAGGAAGTTGTGATTTGCTCCTGTGCTCCAATTGCACTTTAGTAGCTATTTTCAATATTTGGAAATAATCTTGTGTTGCATTTTAACCCTCACAAATATACACAAATGGCAAATGCTAATGTAACAACTGCCTTTAACTCTAGGTTACATTGTCATTCCATTTTTCAATTGGGTTTTAAAATTAATTTGGATTAACATCTTTACATTTTCTAAAATCAATTACTTTCTTTCTCTCTCTCCTCTCTCTCTCTCTCTCTCTCTCACTCTCTCACTCTCACTCTCACTCTGATCTTGCCAGTCCTTTGTTAACCAGGTAACCCTGTGGTTAAAAGTGAATCCTTTTTCAGCAACTCATTCTACATCGATGAGGCAAATCCACCTCATCTAAAAAGTAGGCCATCCCAATGGCATTTGAATGACCAGAAAATAATATAAATAGATTGGGCTGGTAAGGGATAATAGAATTCTACAGGTAATTTGTTACCATGGGAAACTCCTCCCTTGCCAGTGTGGCGTCATAAGTTGATTATCTTGCTTCCCCAATTATTTAGGCTATCTCCGGCAAAAAGTAAAAGCACTGAATTACAGGTTTGATTCCAAAAACCATTATGATTGGCTTAAAATGAGTCATTTTAGGTTTGGTAAATAAGCACCCCAAGTCTCTCTTCCCTCAAGCTGCTGAGAAATGCAGTGTCGCCTTCAGTATATTTTCCTCCTCTTTTTTTCTGTGCATAGGGAGGGTCACGGGGAACTGAACCTGTGCATTCTTGTGTGGCTTGCCAACGCTCACATGGTTACCACTGGTGCGCATTGTTAGGGATATCTGAATGAGCACTGGCCATGCAAGTTTTAACGTGATTGCCCAGGGGCAGTAGAGTGAAAGAGAGGAGGAACAGAGTGAGGGAGGGAAAGAGAGGGAGGGGGGGGGGGGGGGGGGACTAATCCTAAAAGGATTGAAAGTTGCCCTACTCTTTGCTCAGGGTCCCTCCCCCTCACTCACTCTGTTTTTTGGGGGATTGCGATGGGGGTGTATGTATGGTGGTTTGGGTTGGTTGGGTGACTGTGGGCTGTGGGATCTTTAAGCCGGTGTCTGATTTCTCCCTCCTGCTCCTCATTTGTTCTGCCATGTCTCTCATCATTTCTACTCATTGTTTACCTTCCTAATGAGAGGGGCGGGAAGGCCCGAACCTGTGACAGACAGCTACATGCTCCCCTCTGCTCTCTCCCTCTCTCTGCTCTCTACCTCTCTCTAGCTCTGCTCTCTCCCTCTCTCTGCTCTCTACCTCTCTCTAGCTCTGCTCTCTCTGTATCTCTGCTATCTCTCTTTGCTCTCTCTCCCTCTGCTCCCCCCCTCTCTCTCTTTCACTCTTCCTTTTCTGCCTCTCTCATTGTACATGTATGACTGTTTTTCACTGCTATGTTCATGACACATTATGACTTCCTTTCTTGTTCCTGTTTAGTCATGTGAGCTGTCAAAAAATGTAAGTTGCAATGTAGCCTAATATTTGCACTCACTTGACAGTCAATTCGGAAATTGACGTCATGCCAATACCACAAAGAGGGCCTATGAAAATAAAGTGAACGTCAAATTTTTTAAGATGATACATTGCGTAATGTTTTGATGTTCAATATATGAAGTCCATTTTAAGAGATGTTAAAAATAGGTATGACACGTTGCACTCTCAATACTTGGGTCTTGTCAAATTCTTTATTGAAGCACTAACGGTTATCACCAACGCCAACTTTAGTAATGGTGTCTTCAAGACTTACATTTAAATCTAAGTTCTGTGTCTCATGTCAAGGACGTCATGCCCACTTATCCATTTGTGCGCAGAAAAAATAGAAGAAATTGTTCTTTTCACTCAAAAATATCAAATTTGCCCATCTCTTAAAAAAGATTAGGTGCATGGAGCCTCAGTCTCGTGTTTTAGTCTATGGCAGCTGAGTGCCAGGCTGTTGAGTTTTGGTCATTCTCCTTTAGGTTAGGCTAGGTAATGATACAGTGTTGTTGAATGCAGAAAGTGCTGGGCACCCTGGCTAAGTGACTACCCTTGACTCCCCCATTAAGTGCCAGTGTGGAACAAAGAGAAACTGAGTGCCAGGACAGTAGACAGGCCTTGCGTGATAAGTGCATGACAGGCCTTGCGTGATAAGTGCAGGTCCTCAAAATTGCTATCCTTCTGGCTGTGTTATTCAGATTACATTACAGGAGAACCGTTCATTTTTTTATCAACCACCTACTGTATGGGAAAGCTGTACGTCAACCGCCTTTCAAATCTCTACATCTCATCAATTATTTCCATGGGATTATTCCTTTACTTGTCAGTTTGAAGCCAAATGATCACCATTTTGGAATGCATTTTAAGGCTACTGTTACCTTTGGTTGTAGGCTAGCAGTTGTTTGCAGGGACAGTGAGTAGGCTAGCTACCTGTCAACCCATCTGACCTCCCAGTGCCCTGTTGAAGGCTGGCGTGCCTAGGACTTCATGATGCTCGTGCCTCCATTGTGAGGAGAACACCAGGTGATATTTCAGACAGGGAAACTAGCTCTATATGAAACAGTACAGTACATCCCTATCCCACGTGTTGACATTACGGCACAGTATCAAGCAGCAGAGTCTCACAACACATCACACTCACTCACCCTGTTGGTCATGTGATCTCTAAGCACTTGTGGAGCTATTGCATAGCCTAATAGGCCTGATTCTTGTCATTGATAATAAATCATGCGGGATGGTTAATGGAAAGGATGCAACAATGATCTATTAGTCAAAAAAGTCAGTTGATGAGCAGAGAGATTAAAACCAACAAAAAATGCATCACAAATATGTTTTCAAGTCTCCTGAGCACCTTCGATAATGATTTTATAGTGCTTGCTGTAAATTTGCCATAGATATTGACTTTACTGTAAACAAGATTTATTTTGTTTGTTTCATGCGGTTTAATAATTTGGCATGTTATTGCAATAGTAATAAGTATGGGAGTTAATGACCCACTTTCACTTATGGTATAGGCCTACAATTTAGAGGAGCAGACTAGGCTACTCTAAAACAAAATGTCTAACATCTTAATAACAATGCAGTCATCATGTTTATATTTTAAAAATCATACAGTTTAATTTGATATTTCTATGCCTTTGAAGCTAAACTGATATGGGAATGTTTTATGCATTCTGAATGATTAGGATTCCAACATGGATTCATTTTCCTATGATTTTTTTTTTGCATCAAATGGTTTATGTGTTTACATAGCCTGGATTTATTTCCACTAATTCTGTAAATAGAGCCGAGATTTGAATTTCATGATTCGAATTTTATGGTTTTAGTCAGAAGATTATTCATATGGGTTACTATTTCACAACACAATTTCATCTATAATAAAGTGTGGATGGAACGGAATGCATAGCACCAGTCTTACTCATACGTATTATCCTGTGCATATTGTTATTCGAATAGACGTTTTGACTTCTGTGGTCGCGTCTCGTTCAGTTTCAGGTCCGTCAAAGAAATGGCACGGCTCCACGTACATCAATAATATAGTCATTTAATCTGCATGGGAGTTTTCATTGTAGTAGACCTATACTCCGTTGACTAATGCAGTGGAAATCTCTCAATTGAAAGTTTGTACAGTAGTAGCCTATAGGCTACACCTCGGTGAAAGAATGTTTTGAAATACTTTTGCAAAAATATAGCCTATTTAAATCTTGCCTATAGGCTATTTCGTTATTAATGGCATAGATAGGACTATGTTATTTATTGAAAACAATTCTCACAATTATTTCGCAATGTGCAGTTAAACCTGCTGCTATGGAAATCTTTAAAATACAATATTGAACCTCAAAACTAAAATTCCATGTGCACGATACAATCTTGCATGACAAACCATGATCATTTGATTACTGTCTTCAACCAGAGTTCCGTATTAAGGTGAGCACCTTACCTCTGTGTATTTCCACCATTGCGTAATGCTTCACTTTTACGCGTGTATCCAAAATAGAAAAAAAAACAGCCACCCAATCCTTGACACCGACTATAAACCCATAGATAAAGTATTTTTGAGTTTAAAAACTTCGAAATAAGATGCTGGTCTTCTTGCGTAGTGCTATAGCTGTAGCATACACGCCATAGGTATCTTTCTGGGAGAACGGATTGCCCCCCTATGTATTGCAGATGTGCAAGCTTTGAGATCTGTTGCTATTACCGCGCACGCAGGTGTTGATCGTGGGTGGATTTTGCAAAGCCCGTTCCACAGCCACAGGTTTTCCTTACAAAAGGCAGAGGGAGAGAATACCGACTCCGTGTGCCCATGCTTTCTGACAACTTGGGGGATTTTATGCATCATCGTTTTAATAAGCACCGACAACATACGCGACCTTCTCCAATCCTGCCAGCTAAAGAGACAAACCTTACACCCCCACCCCTTGAGTTGCCCTGATCCCTGGTTTTACGGGCTTAGCATTAAGAAAATTCTACTGCAATTTGGGATTAGGTCCAATACTCTTTTCACAATGGGATTTTGCTATTTGATATCTTGATACTTGTGTGCGATCGATCACATTGGCGTTGACAGGTCTAGGCCTATATGTTGGGCGCTTGAGTCATACAATATTTGGAGCAAACGTGTGAGATTAGCCAATAAATATCGCTTTTTATATTTTTCCCTGGCCATTGTAATATGCATTGGGCCTGTTTGGCCCTGACAAAAACTTAATTGACTTGCCAATTGGAATTTACCTTGAATTACTAATATTATTTCGTTCATAGCCAAAGCCTACCATATAAAATGGCACCCATAATTTGTGTGAATAAATGTAAAGTGTAAAGTGCAAACCTGTTGTCATTCGAAAAGCTCATGATTTGCCTCCAACCATTAACAGCTTTTATTTTAGCGCTGTTATGTCGTTGTTTCGATTAGGCCCTTCTAAAGATCCAAAGAGGATGTTAAAGTGCCTTCGTTTGATATCACATTTAGTTAACTAATGTTCTTGACAGTCCTTTGATTATTTGCTCGTGATTGATTATTGCAGCTCCGGCTACAATTAGAGTTGAGCTCAACAAAACACCAGCCGAGGCGGTTGCAGTGGAGACAGACGCCTCATGACGGTCTCAACAATTAATCCCGAATATAAATATAATTTGTATTTTCCATTCTTTATGCACATTTATCTATTGCATTTTTTTATTTTTTATTTTATTTTAGGTTATAGGATATAGATAGATGGTCGATTCCACCTCCAGTTTAATTCATATAAAACTTTATTTGAGAGGAGAGCCTCGTTTGGATGAACTGCACTATTATTCTGAAATGGAAATCCAAGTGAGGATTATGTCATTCATTAATATTCATGAAAATATATTACACGGTTAAATCAGAGCCTCTTTACCACTTTTATAAAGTATTCCGCTGCTATGGAAAAAAAATGCTAAAATTTGTATAAACGATGGTGTTGTTCACAAACAATTACAGGCAAAATGACAACGTTGAAAGGTTATTTTCTCTGAAGACCCACACAGGGTCCAAAATGCATTGCTACCGAGGGCAAGCAGTTTTCTTGTTATTTTAATCAATCACATAGGTTACACTAAAGCTATATTCGGTTTTAAGACATTACATTTTGTTTTAGGCAATCTAATTTATTTTCTTAGTTGCCATTTTTTCATGTAGGCCTAGTTCCCAACCCACTTTACGTCATCGCTTTTGATGAGAAAATTGTTAATTCACGCGCTTAAAGATTCTCTCAAGGGTTCGTTTTTTTCATGAGTGAAATAAACACTGAGACCTGCTTAAAATGACCTTTTACGGTAGCCTACATATTTAGTTTTTATGCAAACGCAAAATCTATTACATGCAAATGAAATTAAGAACAACGTAGGCCTACTCCATAAGTAGAGCTTTCAATGTAATGTTTTTTTTTTATTAAGTATAACTTTTTCCAATTGTGGGCTCTCACGTGGTATAGATTTATTTAAGCATTTGAAGGGGAGGGGTTTTCTTGCAATCCTCGCAATTGACTGGTTACCTCTGTCGCCTGTAAGGGCGCACGGGCGCTTGGATTGGACGAAGTGTGCCGTTCTGCATGTGTTTTACGTTCATAGAAGGGCAGGGTAGGCAGAAGGTGATCAATCTCCATCGGTCAACATTGGCAATCACCTTACCACAGTGCAAGACGCACAAGATAATGCGATTGATTTGATTTTTATAATATTTTTTCCAATTGTGAAATTTTCCTCTGACGCACAACTGGGGTTCAAATTGGAAAACGGCGTTGATTGATGTAAACTCCTTATTTGCAGTTTGCGTATTTCTCATCCATTTGTGTGCGCAGCTTCTTATGGTTGTCTCGCTTTCAAGAACATTTTCTCCATGTGGATATTCTTGATGTACGGGATCTTCTTGGCTTGACTACAAATAAAGCAAATAAGAAAACAGAATCCCAAACGCAAGGTGAGTGGTAAATGCAAAGTTTTCCTTGTCTTATATAGGCCTATGTAGTCCGTTTAGGTTACTTCCTTCTGGGTTGTTATTCGTCATTTTGATTGAATTATTTATACTATTGAGGTTACTGTAATCTATTCATATTCTTTTAAAACGATGTATTTGTATTTGATAAGACTACGAAGTTTGTATTTAGGTGCAACTTGCGTTGGAAACTGTTGTGCGCTCATTGAAAAGGGTCATTGTAAATGGTCGCTGTAAACAATCACGCTCGTCAGGGGAAGCTATCAAGAATTACCTGACAGTAAACTCCCCATTGGAAATTCAGTTTTTATAGTAAATTAATATCCTAAATGCTACTTCTGGTTTGGTTGTGCACTTGTTATTTGAATGGAAAAACTCTGAGGCCTGACAAGACACATGGAATGTATATCTTTGAGGTGTTGTTAATTAATTTTGCTCATAAGACCTTTTCTTATAATGGTATCCCTGGGGCTCTCATCTGAATCGCAATAGAGTTAATTTTTCGTCATTTACATTTGCTTAAACTCCTTCCTGCGGTTATGGAAATACAGGGAAGTATTTACGCCTCGATACAAATCCATCAGCTGCTCCGTGTTCACAGCATGGACCCAAGTAGGTCTATTTAGAGGCCAAATACATTGTAGCCAGGCAATGAAGTTAAAAAAACAAACCTATTTGTTTCAACCTTTACATTAAAGCACCCCGTCCAATTACTGAACTGCATCTACATATGATATCATATATGCCATCAGGTCTGTTGGTTTGATATCTAGATTTGAATATTTTTCTAACTTGATACGCTTTGGAGCATATTTAAATCGGATACACATCTTATTATCAGGGTGTAACCATGTAATAACAATGATAACAACGATTAAAATCCATCATTAGTGTTATTTATTCTATTTTTAATTTAAAAAATCTAAGTTAAAAACAAGCCATTTGATAATATGTGACATCTGGTCTCTGCTGAAAGAGAATGTTCCATTAGGCCGTCGTGTAGAACACACCTCAGAAGATGTGGATATTACATAGGCCTCGAATATTTATTTGTCAAATATAATGTCATGCAATAATTTGACAAGCAGCCAACTCCATTTTCATGTCAACAGGAAACTTTGAAACAATTTGTTATTTTACGCAGGCGTAGCATGTCGGCCCTGTATAGCCTATAGGCCTATACAAACTACGTTATGAAATAGTCTAAAGTTGTGCTGATTATGTCATAAAATGGCCTACATCAACAGTGAAATGGATTATAAGGCAGTGTATGTGTAGTTTATACAACGCTTGGTGAAATCTATAATTTATGCAGGCTGTTATGACTCTTGACATGTTTGTGAACCCAATTATCTGCGTCCAAATGCATGCTTTATTTTATTGATCAAAGTCATTCATCTTATCTCGCAGGCCTCTAAATGCACCGAAAATGTGCGTAATGGCGAATGTAATGTTTTTAACAGTGGATGCATTGATCAAAACAAGGGCTTAGAGGTTGGCCATAGGAGTCATGCGTCAAATGGAATTAATACACGACTGGCGACAGATTTCATCCGTAATTATTTCTTTACTGTAGTGATGGATGACTGCAACCTGAGTTTATAATTGGATATCATTTAGCCACGTTAACGCGTCATGTCATACTTTGTTTGAAACCTTTGTAAACGGCTAATCTTTGGATTTTTGTTGAGGGAATCGGCTTTTGATTCACTTTTGATACGACTCGGGTGAAAGTTTGAAGTCTCAATCAAAGAGTCCTATAGGCTACTGGAATTTAGCAACGTTTTGAAATTGGAAATATAATTTGGCTTTGATATTGTCTCAGGCTATTTCCAATTTAATTAACCATCATTTGAATATAGGGACATTTTAATTATTCAAATCAAATGTAGTTTGCTGAATTGCTCTTTGTAGGCTACTAAATATAAATGAGTAACCAACAGAAATATATATTTTCACATTCTACTCACAATGCGTTTTCAATTGCAGGATTTCATCAAGGGACTGCAACATCGGGGGAATCGAACTTTTCCGCACCGACTTTGGTTTCCCCGTTTCCGTTTCTAGCATGATGTCATACCTCAAACAGGCCCCGTACGGCATGAACGGAATGGGGCTCAGCGGTACGGCCATGGACCTACTGCACCCATCAGTGGGGTACCCAGGTAAAACGCCCCCCAAACACTTCACACTAACTGTGCCAAATCCGAATCACCTGTGACGTTATATTGGATAGTTGTCTGTTGCGCATTATAGAAAAATGTAGGACCGGGTAGCACACACTGCTCTCCGGAAATACATCCCATGTGCATTATCACACTTCCAAATGCACGGAAACGCATAATTAAACACAAGTTGGTGTCAACTTATAGGATGGTATGATTTAATAACAAGATTCATTCCTTCGCACTATTTTCCGTTTCCACATGTTACATGACTAAGTAACAACTGTTAGACCTAGTGGGATTACAGTGAAGGCCTATTGTAGTGCAGAATATTATGTGATTTAAACCTGTTTATATATATATATATATATATATATATATAATTCACAGGTTATTTTCGTTTTGAAGAAACACTTAACTTTGAAGCTAGCTATTTCTGAAATATATGAAAATATGAGATGGAAGCTTTGAATATTTATATTGAACCTCGTTTGTTTTGGTGAACAATGTTGTTTTTTTTTCATTTCGTTTTATTATCAGATCGAAATGGCTTCGAAGAGTTTCCATTGACAGGTTTCTATTCCATTTCAGCGCATCCGAGGAAACAGCGGAGAGAGAGGACAACTTTTACTCGTACTCAGCTGGACATTCTGGAATCCCTTTTCGGCAAGACGCGCTACCCAGACATTTTCATGCGGGAAGAAGTCGCACTGAAAATCAATTTGCCTGAGTCTAGAGTCCAAGTTTGTACAGAATTGCAATTATTTAGTTACTACTGTACTGTAGCCTACAATTGTTTGTGTGAACTTGTGGGCCATTTGTGGGGACTTTCTGAACTTGCAGTGCAAAACTGCAGCGACCAGGACAAGGCCTATTACTGCACATTTCAATCAATACTTTACCTTTTATTTTGGATTTTAATGAGTTTCAACAAGGTTGAGTATTTATGTGGGCTAAATGTTATGTAGCCTACACTGCAATTCAGCTCTTAGCTGCAATTGTATACTACACAAATAAACAATATGCAAAATCTGTTATCATAACTGGTTCTGATAGTTCAACAAACACATACAATTCCATGTTTTAAAATATCATTTATGTTCAGCTCTCACATAAGGGCCGTCTTTAGAACTTATGAGCCCCCTTTTGAAATGGGTGTGAGAGCCTTTATGTAACCAGCTTTTGTACCCCTCTCACAGGCTTACTGCAATTATGGCAGCTTCCTCTAGAGTTTCACTGATTTGGCTGAGAAATGTGCACGGTATGCAGGGTAGGCAGCCAAGCCTGTGCAGAGGTAGCCTGCAAATCGAACACTGACTCCACAACAGTTCCATGCCATTTCCAAGTGTTTGCAATGCCTGAAATGGGATAGGAGAATCAGCGAATAAAGAATCATGTTGTTTTGTTGACCTACAAGAAGATAGGACCGATTGGTTGATAGAGTTGATATTAGTTATGCCTTTGCAATGAAGTACTATGTATGCCACTAATTGTACAAATGACAAAGCATTCAATAATATCAAATTTAAATAGTTATTCAGTTTGTCGCAAGTTGGCATGACCAGTTTGACAACTGCTTACTCAATCAATGTTTTGCAAATTTGTTTGGACAGTTGACAGACAGCATTTTAAAGTTGACCCTTTGCCTCTTGTTGTGCAGGTATGGTTCAAGAACAGGAGAGCCAAGTGCCGTCAGCAGGCCCAGAGTGGAAACAATGCTAAAGTCCGGCCTGCCAAGAAGAAGTCCTCTCCAACCAGGGAGAGCACAGGCTCAGAGAGCAGTGGTCAGTTCACCCCTCCGGCAGTGTCCAGCACCGGCTCCTCTTCCTCTTCCTCTTCTGGTGGCACTCATCCCTCCGGCCAAGGCCTGAGCAGCACTTCTACCTCCGTCACCGCCCCAGTGTCCTCCATCTGGAGCCCTGCGCCCATCTCCCCGGCCCCTGCACCACCCCCTGTCCCCGACCCTGCTCCCCCAACCAGTGCCTCCTGCATGCAGAGGTCTGTGTCAGGTACTGGAGGCACGTCCTCCTACCCGGTGTCCTACAGCCAGACAGCGGCGTCCTATGGGCAGGGCTACCCCGCCCCGGCGTCAACGGGCTCCTACTTCGGAGGGGTGGAATGCAGCTCATACCTGGCCCCCATGCACTCTCACCACCACCCCCACCATCCGCACCAGCTCAGCCCCATGACGGGCTCCTCCATGTCTGGCCACCCGCACCACCATATAGGGCAGACCTCAGGGCACCACCACCATCACCACCCCCACCACCACCAGGCCTACAGCGGGGCCGGGCTGGCCTTCAACTCCTCAGACTGTCTGGATTACAAAGAACAAACGGCCGCGGCCGCAGCCTCTTCCTGGAAGCTCAACTTCAACACCACCGACTGCTTGGACTACAAAGACCAGGCCTCCTCCTGGCGGTTCCAAGTCTTGTGACTTTTTTCCCCCCTTTCAAATAAGTATTTTTGTTTAGTTTTTTTGTTGAAGAGCTATTTTCTTCAAAGCATTAAGAAGTTAACTAATAGTAGAGACAATTATCAAGCCTTTTTTAAGTTAATGTTTCAAGTGACGCACAGATGAAAAAGCCTGTCCAGGTGGCTTCTTCTTTGACCATTTTATGAATCAACAAGCTTGAATTGGATCCACTCACCCAGACTTTGG
Organism: Salvelinus fontinalis; assembly: GCF_029448725.1. Classification (NCBI taxonomy): domain Eukaryota; kingdom Metazoa; phylum Chordata; class Actinopteri; order Salmoniformes; family Salmonidae; genus Salvelinus; species Salvelinus fontinalis. The sequence continues at coordinate 10,850,905 of NC_074667.1, forward strand.
GACATCAAGGAATATTTTTCTACACATGAACTCTGAAAACTGCCCTCCAACAAGTTCAAAGTATGTAGTTTATCCCTTTGAGTTAGAATAGTTTTTTCAGGATGGAGCAAGAGCACTGTGTTATGGATTGTCCATAAATATTCCCAAGAGCGAGCAATTGAGGGCGAACCTTTGTCACAAAATTTGTTTTATGGAAAAATATGATATTTTATGCTCATGTATTTGATATAGGCCTACCCATTAGAGACCATTTAATATTAGAAATTAAGATGCTGCTATTGTTTTCAGTTTGCTGATATTCAAATTTATGTTAATTCCAACTTGAATATTGTTCATTGTCCGGACTGTAGTGTTGTATTTTGGAAGTTTAATTGCAGCACTTGTTTATAAGGTCAAAGATTTTGCTATTGTTCTTTACGAATAAAATGTGAGTTAGACACGCAATGTCAGTATTCCAATGAAATTTAAAATGTACATTCGTGTCTTTATAATAAAGATTCGTTAAAAACATGGTTGCTTTTTCCAATGCAAAGAGTGTTCTTATCTGAATGTAGTGGTGCCTAGTGGTGCTTTTGTTGGCAGGTTTAGATTACATTAATTGAAATACTTGGACGGCCCTCAGAACTTTATTAAGGAACTTTATTAAGGAATTAACATATTTTAAAAGTAGTATGTTGTAAACAAATGTAATTTTAAATTCTAAATTCAAAGGTTATTAATGGACTTGGCCTAAAGATGGTTTTATTTCTCTATTCATGTGCCACTTTATTGCCATTATGATTAGGGCTCTGTGTTTTGTGCGATCATGTGACATGCCTTGATTTGAACATGTATTTATAGCCTTTTCATCAAACTATCCTCTTTTCATGTCAGATATTCCAGCACCATCCTTAAACAATTGCTTAAATCTTGGGCGTATTTCTAATTGCTGCATCAAGTTTTAAATGCAGGATAAAATCTTGCTATGTCATATGATCACGCAAAACACAGGGCCCTAATTATGATATATTTTCATTATCCCCCTGAGAGAAGTTGTCATTTTTATATGAATGTTGATGAGACAAAATAGCACAATACATTTTATTATGAACACACGCATTTTTACATCATGTTCAACCCGTCTCCATTCATGTCAAATCGAAGAAAGACTAGGTATGTTATTTTGACTTAACATTCGGCGAACACAAAATAAAATAACCAAAATCATGCCCTTAGATTATCCCATTTTATAATAGGCCTACTTCAGTGATATAGGGTATTCATTAACAAGTTTGTCTTTTTAAATTGAAGTGCGGCCTCAAATGGGAACGAAATGGGCCTACGAATGACAATTGCAATAGGCTATCGGTTCTTATCATTTGTGTTACATCAAGTCACATATTTGTAGTGATCCTTCATCACAAAATGCATAAAAACGTTCAGGTTTTGCGTTTATTTGTTTTGAGGAGTGGAAATTTGGTCTATTTCCCAAGAGATATGTAATTATAACCCACAATAAGACGTCAAACTCCATTGTGTATTCTCAGATGTATTTAATAACACCCAAAATTATGTTCATGTTTATTTTGGGCTCTGTGATTTAATTTGAGGGACTGTCAAATGTGTGTGTGTGTGTGTGTGTGTGTTTGGTTTTACTATCCTTGTGAGGACCAGAAGTCCTCACAAGGATAATAAAACATGGAACATTTTGGGGGACATTAAAAAATAGGTTTAGGGGTTATGGTTAAGGGTTTGGAGTTAGGGGTTAAGGAAAATAGGATTTTGAATGGAAATCAATTGTTTGGTCCCCACAAGGATAGTAAAATGAGTGTGTGTGTGTGTGTGTGGGTGGGTGTGGTGCAAAACTATGAATGTGTATATGTGGTGCAAATTGTAATATTCCTATACTTAGAAAAGCTTATTTGCATTTCCACTACCAACACAACGCAGGAAATTCCTAACACAATCCCTCCAGTGGCCCAAAGATGCATTCTCCTTGGCCGCCACCAGCTCAATGAGTAAACTTCACAGAGGTTCAATCAAAACATATTCCGATTAGCAAACATGTATCCTGGCATGCTGAGCATTTATCTTTGCATGTTGACAGTAATGTATAATGTTGTTGATCCAAGACACAAAAAGAGGACAAATCACGATTTTAATTAACAGAAATCCCTGCTCTTGCGGTGTTCCAAGCCACAGTCGACCAGCTGGACAAACAGGTTTGGGTAAACATGGCGTCCAGGAGGAGTAGTCGACATGACGTGTGTTTGCCTGGCTGTCTCCCGCTGGGCAGTGCCAGTATGCCGCCACCAATGCAAACAGGCCTGAATTTACTACATTTGCATCCAACAAGGAATAACTAATCTCCAGGCCATGTTCAAGGAAACATGGCAGCTCATTTTTCTGAGCCGTCCCTATCCCAAACACCTGTTCTGATGTCCCATCACTACAGCAGCCAACTGCTCCTTTGGATGTGTGCAGTATTGTTCAGATGTGGAAACTTTGACAACACAATGTGGGGACAGTGTGCTGTATTGTCGTTAATGACAAAATGGCATTGTCCTACTAGACTCACGTTGTCCTGTTAGATTGTCAGAGTTTGATAAACAGTAACGTTTGCTTTGATGGTATACTAAAAAGTACGACTTGTAGAATACTTAACGGCTTATGATTAGAATTAAAGTCGCCATCTAAACTCCGACTATTCCGACCGTCATGACTTGGGGAATCTACATAGATCTACAATCAATCTACATTTTGAATACATATCAAGTGGCCTGTCCTTTCACACAACCAAAAACAGCTAAGTACAGAAAGCGGTTATAAACTTGGGTCAATTTAGTTGACATTGCTTTAAAGGGGATATCCTCATCCTCACCCGGTCCTTACCCTCAGTAACCCCTCAAGTAGAAACTCTTGAGTCCTATCTCAACTAGAACCAGGTGACACTCTGACCTTGGCGGCCTAACTCAACCTCGGTCTAAATAATTCACAGAGGATGTGGCAGCCAACAGCGAACGGAGCTACTTCCTTGATTGCCTTGGAACCTGCCAGTGACCTGGGTGCTCGTAGACGAGGCGTCTGTCCGCCAGCTGAACCGTGACAGCCGTCTAAAAGTTTGCATGTGGAGGGCTGGCTGAGTTTGAAGGAAGCGAGATCCGCAGAGAGATGGCTGGATACAGGCCTGTCCAGGGCTCAAATAGTATTTGAAATCTTTCAACATCTTCCAAATACTTTGAGCATTTGCTTGAACCTGCCTGGAGTCCCAGATGGGTGAGGTTTGAGGTTTTGGAGTATTCCATTGTTTCCTTTGTGCCAGACAAGCTCAAGCATGCACAGCTCAAGTACCAGACAAGCTCAAGCATGCACAGCTCAAGTATTTGAGTGATTTGAGCCCAGGTCTGATACAGGCTGTAACAATTCCAATCAGGTGCAGTACAGGAGGCTCCACTCATGCCATCTGATTGTGGGCCTCTAAACAACAGCTATACTCAAAACCATAAGCAAATCCATGAATGAGTATATGAATCAAATATATCTGTGAAGCTCTGTCTGAAAGACTAACAGCTATACCTCAATGTTTTCCAATCTGATTTGACTTGCTCCTCCCTTGGCTACAGAAAATTGCCAGCGTGTTGTTGTAATTATGATGTAACTAGGCAGGAGAGGGTTCAGAAGGAGTTTTGTTGGAGTTGAATTGCTAAGATTTGAAGTGCATTGAATTGTCTTCAGAGAATCATATTTAAGTGATGAGGTCTGTCGTGTAAGGTACACACCCCGCAAATGGTATGTAACAATTTCTTTTGCTTTTTCTCAACCACCTTGTCAAACCTCTGTCGTACCCTAAGGCTGACGAACCTCTAAAAGATCCTCCAACACACTCTTAATATGTTTATCTAAGAGAAAATACAAAATGGAGGGCTCCTTTCCATCCGACCACATCTTCCTCAGTCACAACCCTGCGAAACACCAACAAACAAAACAACACAACAGCAATGCTTCTGCATGAACGAAACACCAACTAACAAAACAACACAACAGCAGTGCTTCTGCATGAACGAAACACCAACAAACAAAACAACACAACAGCAGTGCTTCTGCATGAACGAAACACCAACAAACAAAACAACACAACAGCAGTGCTTCTGCATGAACGAAACACCAACAAACAAAACAACACAACAGCAGTGCTTCTGCATGAACGAAACACCAACAAACAAAACAATACAACAGCAGTGCTTCTGCATGAACGAAACACCAACAAACAAAACAACACAACAGCAGTGCTTCTGCATGAACGAAACACCAACAAACAAAACAACACAACAGCAGTGCTTCTGCATGAACGAAACACCAACAAACAAAACAACACAACAGCAGTGCTTCTGCATGAACGAAACACCAACAAACAAAACAACACAACAGCGGTGCTTCTGCATGAACGAAACACCAACAAACAAAACAACACAACAGCGGTGCTTCTGCATGAACGAAACACCAACAAACCAAACAACACAACAGCGGTGCTTCTGCATGAACGAAACACCAACAAACAAAACAACACAACAGCAGTGCTTCTGCATGAACGAAACACCAAAGAGGGGTGAAAAAAAGCCAAATCATGGCTTCTGATTTTGTGCACTTTGCCACTTCCAGCATATAGCCTCCTTGTGTATATTTTCATATGGAAATCCCCTTAGCATGGCGGGTAAATAGATTACGATACAGTGGGGGATTAAGGATCGCCGTGCACCGCAGTCTCGCTAATCCCAAGAGCAGACTGTCAACAGCCCCTGACATGTTCGGGACGGGACTCCTTCTTCTCACACAAAATGGCTCCTTCCTCCGCTACTTAAAAATCAAATCTGGGGCCTTCCCGTCATGAATATTCCCCCACTTGTTATTCTATCCCGAGGAGTTGAGGACAGTTCACGATTGAAACAATTATTCACTTGTGTGGTTTTGGGTGTTGTAACTTTGTAGTAACTTTGTTGATATGGAAGTACACGTTTAGTACACTCAAATGTAGTGCGTATGAGATGCAATGGTTTTCCCGTAAACATCCTTCACACATACCACTGTATTTCAGTTCAAATACAGTGCATTTCAATATATAGTACAAGAGTTCAGTGTATCCGAACCAAAACACAGTGTGTATCAGGAAGGATACCCTGACATGGAAGCACTACCTCCAAGTGGCTCTTCCAGCTGAGTATCTGTGAGCTAAAGCAGGGCCTCTCCTTGAAACAAACGGCGATGGGGAATCTCTTTGTCGGGCCGTGCCTAAGCCTAATCTAATGATTCAGATGACTGGGGGCCGTACTTAGTGGGATAGCCAGTGGCTCGGTTCAAACAAACCCATACGGGGGGGGGGGGGGGGTTTCCCAAGGATGAAAAAATAAATAAATAACGTTTTCAATTCTAGCGCCTTCCAGGCAACCCCCATTAACTTCAGTCTTGGAGTGCCAGGAGGAATGCGAGAGCTGGGCATTTTGCTGAGCTTGATTGAAGTCAGGTTTAAATGGACTAATTCATTACACTACACCCAAAAAGAGCTCTTTACTGGTGTTGTATTTGGGGCCTCGAACATTTAAACTTGGTAACCAAATAGCCTCAAAGAAAACATAATTTCCCTTATCAAATTTATGACCATGTTTAACGTTTTAATAAATAAAATAAATCCCTTCTGCCACTTCATATAAACGTATTTACAGAACATTTTATTTTCTACTCCCTTTAAACCAGGTTTCATTGACTTGGGCCCAGACTGTTGACATTACTCCCGTGATGCCACACACACCACATGCACTCCCGGGGCTCCTGAGTGGGGCAGCGGTCTAAGGCACTGCATCTCAGTGCTTGAGGTGTCACTACAGACAGCCTGGTTCAAATCCAGGCTGTATCACAACCAGCTGTGATTGGAAGTCCCATTGGCCCACCGTCGTCCGGGTTTGGCCGGTGTAGACCGTCATTGTAAATAAGAATTTGTTCTTAACTGACTTGCCTAGTTAAATAAAGGTTCAATTCAAAATGAAGAAATAAAAATTACGCCCCGTTGAAGCTCCTGATAAAACGTCTAACTTTGTTGTTTGACAGGTGCATTTTTCTCAGAACTGTTACTCATGGAGGACAGTGCCTCAAGTTTGCTCACCAGACGTTTGGCTGATTTGATTTTCACTAAGTGACTCATTTTCCTTCCTGGAATATGAATGTGCTGTATGTAGAGTGTGCGCTTCTGTCTTACACTTACACACACGCAAGCGAAAGAACGCTCCCGTCTTTCTCACAAAGGAATTATAGAAGTTTTTGTGGCAAAAAAAGAGGACAGGGGTGAGATCTTTGATCTTTGATAGGAAGTAGCAGTTAGGCCCTCTTTGGGCCTAGTTGTAAGATGAAGCCTAGCTCTGTGATTTGCCTTGTGGTTACATGGACTCCTAAGGGATCAATGGACACCTATGCTACGACTTGCCATAATTGACACTGTGTTTAACCAGTCATTTAATGATTACAGTGAATTGTATCCGTTTCCCTCTCAGTTTCTAAGTCAGTATCTCGATGTGTTAGTCCTACATGGCGTAACATCGCTTTTAAGGTATTCTACTTATTGTGGCACGGCAAAAAAACAAATCAGTATTTGTTTCTGGTTGTTTTGTGGCGTGTCCTCGCGTGTGGGTGCGTACGGATCTGAAGAGCCCTTCGGTGGTGGTGTCACCATTTGATTGACAGGCCAGCGCAACACTAGAAACCTGGGATTAAGGTTGGCCAAGCATAAACAAACACTGCTATTTTAGGGGCCCAAAGGCAGCAACCAACATGTCCAAGAGACATTTGTCTACCTTCATGTGTCACTTGTACTTTTCTCCACTCTTGTCTAGGTAAAGCCATTGTAACACATTGGAGTTTGACTACCTAGCACCCTCCCAGTGTTTGAATAACTGCTTTGCCCAGGGGTGTAAGGTTCATGTTAGGGCACCCCCATAAAGGTTGAGAATGTTTCCATGGGTACTCCTAGAAACGGTGGTAGTGGTAACCACTATTTTGAGGGCATCTGCAAGAATGTACGTACAATTCGAACAATGCATTCTCAATTGACATTATCAGTTGCTTTCTGTTGTTTGTCAATGAACATTTGAGTTAATTTGTTTTAGTGGTCTACTTTGCACTTGGAAATCAGTGTCACTAATGTCACCCATTCCCTTAGGTTACTTTTTGAGGATGGTCTTTAGTGTTTGGTCTTTAGTGTTTTTAAGTCATGGATTTGCCTTCAAAAGCTGCAGATTAGGATGAGATTTATTTCCGATTAAACCATAACCTCTCCTTGTACCAAGAGGATGTCATTGCCGATATGTA